>NW_007726364.1:146873-149945 GCF_000696425.1 Galeopterus variegatus
CCCGGTCCGGCAACACGGAGGGTTGTGATCCGTTGCCGGACACGGAAAAAGACAAAAGACAAAAGAAAAAAAAAAAAAAAAAGAAAAGAAATAGCACCCAAAAAAAGCTATAGACCAATCTTACGGATATAAATGTAAAAATCCTAAAATATTTAGGTTTAATAAATAAAATCTAGTGGTATGTTAACATAGTAATTATATAGCACAACTAATCAGGGTTTAACCCTAAAATTAACACAAAGTTATGTATTAGAAAATTTATTTATATAATAGGTCAAAAGTAAACCAAATGAGAAAAACAAGATAATTTTTATTAGTTAAGGAAGAGGACATGGTATGAATTGCATTTTCTATAAACATTCTTTTGTTTTTGTTTTTGGCAGCTGGCCAGTATGGTGAGCCATACCCTTGACCCTGGTGTTACAAAGCTGCACTCTAACCAACTGAGCTAACTGGCCAGCACTAAACATTCTTAATAGTACTTTCTTCATATATATGTGTACATGAAGTCAACTTATATGAAAATGAAATGAAACAAATGTCTAGTGAGTCTAGAATGTAGTGTCATAACTGTGTTGTTTAGGGCCGGCCCGGTGGCGCACTGGATAGTGCGCTGCTTGGGAAGCGCGGCGGCGCTCCCGCCCGAGGGTTCGGATCCCACATACAGACCGGTTCCCGCTCACTGGCTGAGCGAGGCGCAGGAGCAACACTAAGGGTTGCGATCCCGTTGCCGGTCCCCAGTCCGGTATGGGGGCAACACTGAGGGCTGTGATCCGTTGCCGGACACAGAAAAAGACAAAAAAAATAAATAAATAACTGTGTTGTTTAATATTATTCTGAAAAATCCAATAAAATAAGACTGGAAATAGAGAAAAAAGAGGTTATAACTTTTGGAAAGAGGCACATTTATCATTGTTTGGAGATGATATGATTGTACACATAGAAAATCCATGAGAATCAATTTTTAAATAATGAGAATTAATAATAGAATACAGAGAAGACACTCAATACAAGACAAATATAAAATAAATCTGTAGCCTTCTTATATACTAAGAATAACCAGTTAGAAGACATAATTAATGAAAAAAAATCCCAATAAGATAATTAAGAGCATGGCTTACAGAGCCAGATGGCAAGAAGTTAAAGCCATGTTTATCCACTTTCTAATCATATGAACTTAACCCCTCTGGTCTCAGTTTCTTCTCCATAAACAGGGATGCAAATAATATTTGCTATCTCATAAAGCTGTTATGAGGATTAAATTAGTTCATATAGCATTTGGAATCTACCCTGCACATGGTAAGCCTTCAATATATGAGAATACTTCAAAAAGTTCACGGAAAGATTCATATTATCTTTTTTTTTGGGGGGGGGCAGTTACTAGGATCC
Organism: Galeopterus variegatus; assembly: GCF_000696425.1. Lineage (NCBI taxonomy): Eukaryota > Metazoa > Chordata > Mammalia > Dermoptera > Cynocephalidae > Galeopterus > Galeopterus variegatus. Next base: position 148,263 of record NW_007726364.1, read on the forward strand.
AAACCCTTGACATTGGTGTTTCCAACAACAGCTCTAACCAAGTGAGCTAATGGGGGGGGGGGCACTTACTAGGATCCAAACCCTTGACATTGGTGTTTCCAACAACAGCTCTAACCAAGTGAGCTAAATGGAGAGCCCCATGTTGTCTTTTAATTCTGTTTTTCCACGAGCTTTTGGAAGTACCCTCATATATCAGCTATTGTGATTGGTATTTTCCCCATTCACAGTGGTAATAGTAACACCTTGATAAAATAGTTAACTATATCTTTACTGATAAATGTGAGGAACCTATATAAAGAAAATTACATGGATCCCTGTACCAGCCAGCTGCCAAAAAAAGAAAATTACAAAATTTTGCTGAAAGATATGAGAAGACTGAAAAAAATGGAGAAACAAGCCATATTCTAGAAGAAAAATGAATCTTATAAAGTAGTCAATTCTCAAAAAAGAGCCAAACAAACCAGTTGTAAGAGGGTACTTCAAAAAGTTTGTGGAAAAATAGAATTAAAAGATAATACAGGGCGGGCCAGTTAGCTCAGTTGGTTGGTGTTGATAACACCAAGGTACAGGGTTCAATCCCTGTTATTGGCCAGCCACCAAAAGAAAGACAATACAAATATTTCCATGAGCTTTTTGGTTTTTTTTTTTCCTTTTTGAGACCAGCCACACCAGGATCCGAACCCGTGGCAGGAGCGCTGCTGCACTCCTAGCGCCGCACTCTCCCAAGTGCGCCACAGGTTGGGCCCTCCATCATCCTTTTGAAGACCTCTCATATGTGTATACATGTGTATGATTAAATATATGAATTTAATTGTGATAATAGCAGCTAACCTTTCTTGAACTCTTATTTTGTGTCAGTTTCTTTCTTTCTTTTTTTTTTTTAAAGATGACCAGTAAGGGGATCTTAACCCTTGACTTGGTGTTGTCAGCACCACGCTCTCCCAAGTGAGCTAACCGGCCATCCCTATATGGGATCCGAACCCGTGGCCTTGATGTTATCAGCACCACACTCTCCCGAGTGAGCCACAGGCCAGCCCCTTTTGTGTCAGTTTCTATGAAAAACACTTTATCCCTGTGAGATGGAAAGTGCTACATGGGTAAAGGAACTAAGGCTTAGAGAAGTTGAATCACTTGCTCCTCAAAGAAGGGGTTTTATTTATTTATTTATTCGTTTATTTATATATTAAAAAAAGTTTTTTTTTTTAGGCTGCTGGCCAGTAGGGGATCCAAACCCTTGACTTTGGTGTTATCAGCAACGTGCTCTAACCAACTGAGCTAACCGACCAGCCCTATATATCTATATATCTATATCTATATCTATCTATATTTATTTATTTATTTATTTTTATTTATTTTTTTTTTTGGTGGCTGGCTGGTATAGGGATCCCAACCCTTGATCTTGGTGTTACAAGGCTGTACTCTAACCAACTGAGCCAGCCAGCCCCAGGAAGGGTTTTAGATGGGGTGCAAACCCAGATCAACTGACTCCAGATCTTTTGATCTTAACCTTAAGATATGTTATCTATAACTTTCCTTCTAGAAAGCTATCCTAGACAATCTTTACTAGGATAAAGATTAAGAAAAGTGCTTAGTGCAGAATTCTTTTATAATTATAAAAAATTTAGGGCCGGCCCGTGGCTCACTTGGGAGAGTGCGGTGCTGATAACACCAAGGCCCTGGGTT
>NW_007726364.1:150478-151840 GCF_000696425.1 Galeopterus variegatus
AAAAAAAAAAAAAAAAAATTTAAAACGAGTTGGATATCCTATAGGGGTATGGATAAAAAATCATCCATGCCATGGAATCTTAAGTAGCCATTAAAATCAATGTTGTCAAAGAAAATTTAATAACATGGACAAATGCTCATGATATACCATTAAGTGACACATATTACAAATTTTACATACAGAATGGCCTCAACTGTGTGAAAAAATTGTATTTTCCAAATTTCCTATGAGTATGTTTATACTATACGGACTTTTTTTTAAAAAATTTTTTTGGCAGCTAACTGGTATGAGCATTTTTTAAAATATGTGTAAAAACTGATTGCTTCTTGGTCTTTCAGCTTGTTTACTTGCTGTCTTTTGAAGACCTAGCCAAGGCGCCCTTCCTTCTCTGTAGGTTTCTGTAGCTGTCCCACCTTCAGCAGTGACTCTTGACCCACAGCAATAACATGATAGTCTTCCTAGCCAGACTAATTTATTGAGCTCTACCACATGCCAGGCACTTTATATATATTATCTCACTTAATCCACAGGGCATAATCTTCTGAGAAGGAAGTATTAATATACCCATTTTCGTAGATGATAAGACTGAGGTTAAGTGTATTGAACAAAATTTTGCATCAATTAAAAGAGGCAAATTTTTTTTTCTTTTTTTTTTTTTTAAAGATGACCGGTAAGGGGATCTCTACCCTTGGCTTGGTGTTGTCAANAACCCATGGCCTTGGTGTTATCAGCACCACACTCTCCTGAGTGAGCCACGGGCCGGCCCGAGGCAACTTTTTTTTAAAAATTAAAGTAATATATATATATTTTTAAAAATCCAGAATAAGAATCCGGTTCTTCTGATTCCCAGGTCATTACTTTCTTCTTTATGATAGCGTTTCCCAAAATGTGATCCAAGGGCCAAAATGCGTATGAGTACCTCCTGTGTGTCTATTTGAGGCCAGATTCTTTTCATTCACTTCAACCAGAGCCTCATATCACCACAGAGAGAAGCAGCTAATGAGAATCCAGATATCAAGGAGATTAGCAAAAATATGAAACAATGCTACTCTTCTCACTAATTTTTTTTGTTTTGGAAAACAGTTATTTTTCATTAAAATGTGTTATTAATGTTAATGTGCAATGGGCTTTTAAAAAATGAATTAATAAGCAAACATTAAAATTTTTTTTTCGTTTTAATTTTTAAGATGGGAAATACAGAAAATGCTTACATAAACAAGAGTTCTTTGGAGTCTTCAAAAATGTCTAAGAGGGGCTAGCTGGTTAGCTCACTTGGTTAGAGCATGGTGCTGATAACACGGAGGTCTGGGGTTCGATCCCTGTACCGGCCAGCTGCGCCCCCGCCATCCCCCAAAACAAGCG
>NW_007726364.1:152094-152877 GCF_000696425.1 Galeopterus variegatus
AGGTCTGGGGTTCGATCCCTGTACCGGCCAGCTGCGCCCCCGCCATCCCCCAAAACAAGCGTTCAGACAGTAAAGCAGTCCTGAGGCCAAAAAACATTGAGAGCACAGGTTTTACAACCATCTGCCCGCCAAGAGCTTCTGATGTTGTCATTAGGATCAAACATCTTTTCCCAGTACTCTGATGATAATTCAAGGCCTACCCAGTAAGCACCTTAAAGAAGTTGTAACAGAATGCTTATGGGGATTTAAATGATAGTGAGATCTTTTCTAGCTGAAATGATAATGGGGAAGCAGAATTTGAGGTGGACCTCAAAGATGATAGGATTTTATAAGCAGAAGAGTTCTTGTCAGGTAAATAAAATACAGTAGTAACAAGCATAGGAAAGCATGAAAGGGCAAATGAGCCCATCAGGGGGCAGCTTAGGATGAGTAGAGGGTTTAAGTGGTGGGGGAAATGTTGGAAAGCAGAGCTGCACCTTGAGGGCTTGAATCCACAGTTGCTGTGGGTTGACTGAATTGTCTTCCCCAAAGTCCATATATTAGAAGCTTAATTACCACTAACTGTTGAGGGTGGGAAATCCTATTATGGCAATTGAAAGGTGGAGTCTTGAAGAGGTGATTAGATTGTAGGACCATGCCGTAATGAATGGATTAATAAGGGTGGTCAGGGGCATGGTTTGGAGGGCTTTAAAAGGAGCATGAATGAGGAGGTTAGTCTTTCTTCGGCAACGGATCACAACCCTCAGTGTCGTGCCCGTACCAGACCGGGACCGGCAACGGGAT
>NW_007726364.1:153557-165294 GCF_000696425.1 Galeopterus variegatus
CTCAGCCAGTGAGCGGGAACCGGTCTGTATGTGGGATCCGAACCCTCAGTAGGAGCGCCGCAGCGCTCCCAAGCAGCGCACTGTAGCAGTGCGCCACCGGGCCGGCCCTAGTCTTTCTCTTTGCTCTACCATTTTTGCAACGTGATACTCTGCAGTCTCTGTCACCACCACCAAGGCTCTCACCAGATGTGTTCCCTGGACTTTGGGCTTCCCAATCTTAGAAACTGTAAGCAATAAATTTTGTTTTCTTTATAAATCACCCAGTTTCAAATATTTTGTTATAAGCAACAGAAACAGACTAATACAACAGCTAAACCATGTGGACTGTCTTTGACATGTGGTGGGGAGGCCTGAAATGTTTTGAGCAGAGAAATGACAAAACGAAGTGAAAATTACAAAATACTTATGAAAAGCAAATCAGAATCATCATGAAAATTGATCTGGCAGTGGTGAATAAGATAGGAGGAGGGGCAGTTAAGACAATTTGCAGGGGCCCAAAATGACCTGAGTAGGGTGGGTAGTTGGAGGGGAAAGATGCCCATTGGCCATGCTGGCTGGTCTCACAGGGTATTGGGGAGCTCTTCCAGTTGAGGGCCTGGCCCCAGCTTTGTAAGCCCAGAGCCTCCATTTGTTAGCAGGCTCTGCATGGCTCCAAATCACTGAATGCTCACCAGAGACCAGCATATAAACTGCGTTACCAATATACATGGGATGATAGCATTTTCCAGTGGCAGGGATATTCATCTGATGTATGAGGCTTCCCCTTCCCAGAATCAGGGAACTGGGGAGGCAAAATCCATAAACATGATGTTGCTCAGAGGGTGAATGTTTGTACTAAGGGCATTAGAAGGTCTTAGGACAGCAGGTTCTGGAGCGAGACTCACTGGGTTCATGCTAGGGCTCTTCAGCTTACCAGCTTTGTGACATTGCACAACTTACCTGATCTCTGCACCTTACTTAGTTTCCCCATTTGTAATGTGGAGACAGTAATAATACCTCAGAAGTTTGCTATGATAATTAAATGACTTACTACCTGCAAAGTGCTTAGAAATCAAGTCTGGTTCCTAATAAAGTTTCAAAGCTCTTGTTTTATGGAGAGAGCTTACAACCAGGGCTTGTTACTGTCCCCAGTGTAGCCCCTCTTGTGACCTAACTCATACCCCCCCTTTAGTGTCTGTTTCAAACAGGTTAGGGCTGGATGAAAACCAAAATACCTTGCATGATGCTTATAAGTTTAATGTGTCGACTTGACTAGCCTATACCCAGATATTTAGTCAAACCCTAATCTAGATGTTGCAGTGAAGATTTTCTGTAGATGTGGTTAATATCTACAATCAGTTGACTTTATCAACACCACACTCCCAAGTGAGCCACGGGCAGCCCCTTACAACCAGTTGACTTTAAATAAAAGAGGTCACCCTTGATAATGTGGGTGGGTCTCATCCAATTAGTTAAGACCTTAAGAGCAAAAACAGTTTTCCCAGAGAATAAGAAATTCTGCCTCAAGACTGCAGCATTGCTTCTGCCTGCTTCCATCCTGCTGGCCTGCCCTACAGATTTCAGATCTGCCAGCCCCACAATCATGTAAGCCAATTCCTTAAAATAAACCTCTTTATATATATACAGATATGTACACGTATATGTACATACACGTATATAAATATAAATACAAGAAGTCTTCAAAAAGTTCACGGAAGATTGGTATTATCTTTTAATTCTATTTTTCTACAAACTTTGAAGTATCTTCATATAAATATGTACATACATCAGGTTTTGTTTCTCTGGAGAACTCTGACCTTGCTCTGTGGATAACTTTTCTAAACCCTTGGCAGATCACTTGCTTTTGGTTACATGTTCTTTCTTCAGCCAGGCATGGTACATTTAGGTCTCTCTAAAGTTCAGTTGTATTTTCTTGAGAACAGACCTTAGCCACTTTGGCTGGACCTCAGCAACTCAAATACAAACCAACTTTTAGGGTAAGTTATTTCTAAGATTGCTAATCTAGTACATTATGAGTTGATTCCTGTATTTTTACTGTCTCAAGGTATAAAAAAACATATTGGTTTCTTTAACAAAATGTAGCTCACGTCCTTCAAGTGGGTAATATGAAGAGATTCTTCATGGGATGAGAGGCAGTACAGGGTGCTGGACCCCAGAGATTCCTCCGTCCTTTGGAGATGACCCGGCTGGACTCTAGGGGTCGCTGGGTTTCCTGTTTGTGGTAGCTGAGGAAGAATGCAGGGTTACTTACTCCCCAGGACACCTCCTTATTCACCCTTCACTGAGAACACTGAGGGAATAGATTTTGTTTTTCAAGAGCCCCAGAGTTTCCTTATGTGGAGCTATCCCATTCCAAGTTCTGAGGATATTTCCTTCACTTCTCATCATGGGGGAAGAATCTGCAAGACTTACTGGATGTGCTGAGAGGAGGGTGAATAGAGATATGACTGTGAAAGAATGAAGGGAAGGCAGTAAATGTAAATCTTTTCTGAAAAGTGTGAAGGAGAGAGGGCAGTTGAGGTCCAAGATGCTAACCATCAGCTGTTGCCATCACACAGCCCCTTCTATTTGCCCTCCAAGTCCCCTTCCCATCTATTTCACAATAGAGAGCAACATGTGTAGGGCACCTTGGCAAACCTTCCATCTCCAGTCAGTGTGAAAAATAAAAGGACCAAGACAAACCTTCAGGCAGCACTGGACACCCCTTTGTCCCTTTTCCCTACCATGGAACTGTCGTGGTTTTTTTAACCAATATTCGGCTGAAATGCATAGAACTGTTTTGAAAGACTTTTTCTACCACACTATGATCATACACTCAATAATTAGTTTCTTTTTCCATGAAATATCTAATATACTGAATATACTGATTTACTATAATACCAGCAAAAAGCAAAGGCACGTGAGCAAGATATATGTGCAATGATATCCAATGAAGCATTTTTTGTAATAAGGCAAATTGGAAACAATCTAAATATCTATCATGAAGAGAATAGCTAAATTATGATACTGCCATACTCTAATTATTAGCTGGTATTTATGTACATACATTTGCATATTTATAGAAAAAGATCTGGCACTTTGTGCACCAAATCACTGGTTACTCTGGGGAGGTGGGGGAAAAAAGACAAAAAAAAAAACCTCTAGGGAGGTGGATTGGGGTAATGGGGTATGTGTGTGGGGGGTGTTGGGGGAACATAGTTCAATCTTTTACTTTTTACTCTGTATACTACTGTTTTGAGTTTTTTTTACAAAGAACATGGTTTTGTTTTTAAACCAATAAAGATTTTTTAAAAATAGTTTGTGCAAACTGCTGCAAGCAAGTGTTCAATTTTCTTTTCTTTTTTTTTAAAAAAAGATGACCAGTAAGGGGATCCTAACCATTGACTTGGTGTTGTCAGCACCAAACTCTCCCAAGTGAGCCATGGACTGGCCCTACCAGTCATCTTTTGAAAAAAATAAAAAAACTTTCTGCAATGATGTAAATGTTCTCTATCTGCACTGTCCAATACAGTAACCACCAACATACTGAAAATTTAATTTTATTTCATTTTAATTAAATATGAGTTCACATAGCTACATGTGGCTAGTGGTTACTATATTGGACAGGAGAGGAACAAGTTAAACAATACAATGAAACAATTAGACAATGCATATTCCATAAGGTTACTAAATAGTTTGCATTTTTTCAGAAAGTCAATTTCATTTTTTTAAAAAGTGAGAGGAGGGCTGGCCCGGTGGCGCACTGGAGAGTGCGCTGCTTGGGAGCGCGGCGGGAGCGTAGTTTGCATTTTTTCAGAAAGTCAATTTCATTTTTTTAAAAAGTGAGAGGAGGGCTGGCCCAGTGGCGCACTGGAGAGTGCGCTGCTTGGGAGCGCAGCGGGAGTGCTGCCGAGGGTTCGGATCCCATGTGGAGACCGGTTCCCGCTCACTGGCTGAGCGCGGTGCGGGCGCAACACCGAGGGTTGCGATCCTGTTACCGGTCAGTAAAAAAGACAAAAAAAGGAAAAAAAAAAGTGAGAGGAATGTCCTTTTTTTAAAAAAAAAAAAGATGACCGGGGGCCGGCCCAGTGGCGCACTCGGTAGAGTGAGGCGCTTGGGAGTGTGGTGGCGCACCGAGGGTTGCGATCCTGTTACCGGTCAGTAAAAAAGACAAAAAAAGGAAAAAAAAAAAGTGAGAGGAATGTCCTTTTTTTTTTTAAAAAAAAAAGATGACCGGGGGCCGGCCCAGTGGCGCACTCGGTAGAGTGAGGCGCTTGGGAGTGTGGTGGTGCTCCCGCAAAGGGTTCGGATCTCACATAGAGACCGGTCCACTCACTGGTTGAGCGCGGTGCAGGCGCGACACCGAGGGTTGCGATCCCGTTACCGGTCACAAAAAAAAAGACAAAAAAAAAAAAATGATGACCGGTAAGGGGATCTCAAACCTTGGCTTGGTGTTAGCGCGACACCGAGGGTTGCGATCCCGTTACCGGTCACAAAAAAAAAGACAAAAAAAAAAAAAATGATGACCGGTAAGGGGATCTCAAACCTTGGCTTGGTGTTGTCAGCACCACGCTCAGCCAGTGAGCCAACCAGCCATCCCTATATAGGATCCGAACCCATGGCCTTGGTGCTATCTGCACTGCACTCTACCAAGTGAGCCACCGGCTGGCCCATCCTATTTTTAAAACAATTAAGGAAACCTAACATCCAAATGCAAGACCGGGAACTTTATTGGGCTCTAGACCCAGGAAAAAATATTGGAGTAATTTGTATATGACCTGGATAATAGATATTACAGAATGATTAATATTTAGATATAATAATTTTATTAGTTATACAGTATAGTGCCCTTATTTTTAAGAGTTGCCTGCCAAGATATTTAGAGAATAAAATGTCATGGTGTCTGTAACTTACCATAAAATGATTCAAAAAAAAGTCTGGATATTTATGTCTAAATTTTTAGACGGAGAGAAGGGAGAAGGGAAGGAAAGGAGAGAGAGCGAGAAAGAAAAGACAGAATGTTAGTAATTGTTGAGTCTAGGTTAAGAGTATACTGGTGCTCATCCTACTTCTTTCAACTTTTCTATAGGTTTGAAAACTTTCCCCCCCAATATTTGGGGGGCACTATAGAACTAAACAATGTTGACTATTTCTAAGTTTTTGTATTAATTGATTTGCTATTCATTTTGTGGGGGCAACAATGGTGCTTACTGCCATTTATGGATAAATGCCATTTACCACTTACAGAAAATTTAAAGTTGAGTCAAAGACCTTTTATTCTTCCTATAAGTCATTCCAGACCATCATTTGATCTTAGGGGAAGAATGCCCTGAGTCAGTCTCCCTGGAAGGTGTTTTGAAAGCTGAATAGGCTCTTCTAAGTAAAGGTAGAGGCCTTCTGCTTCTGTTCCTAATTTCAACACCAGCCAGGACCCTGCCTTATTCTAAGTAGACTGTGAAACTTGGTTCCTCGGGGTGATTGTAGCCCTCAAACCACACTAGAGGGAACCAGGAGCACAAGTGGCTGGTGTCATTTCCTATCACTGAACTGGATGTCCGGCTGTTTTATTATAACTGCCCCACTGACAACCACAGTGACAGAATAGTTCCCCACCTGCCAGAGCACCTAGCACTCCTCTGGAGATTATAGTTCTTCAAGAGCAAGTCCAGATACAGTCCTCTTCTGCTCTCCCAGAACAAAGCCTCAATGTGGGCAGGCTGGACCCTTTGCATAAGCATTGTAGACCTGTCTCTGTTTGAAGCCACTGAGTTCTTTCTCCTTACCCACATAGCCTTCAATGTTCTTTTTCCATCTTTGCCCAAGGAAAATGACTAAAATCCCAAGATATAATATCATTACTTTATTCAGGAGATAATGAAATACAATACAGGGCTGACACTAACAAACAGCTAGGTATAAAATTATATAAATCTGTTTGCTACATTTTCCAGAAGAGGCCCAATCATTGTAAACAAGGAAGAGAAACCAGGAGGGTGCCTAAATGACTGCAATGTTTTAAGCAAGTGTCCCCACAGTCTCTTGTAGTGAAGGCAGCCCCAGGTGGAGGTGGTCCTTTTAGCAGGAAGAGGAAGAGGCAGTGGCTGTGCAGAGGCCATGCTTCCCGGCCCTGCCAGTGCTCAGTGGTAGGCCTTGTTGAACTCTTGGAGGGCCCAGCGCTTGTTCTCTGTCACCTGCTTGAGTTGAGTGTACTCTTTAACCAGCCTGTCAAACTCCTCCCCGAGGACTTCATAGGTATTCAGGACCTGTCGTGACTTCTCCATGTCCTGCTCTTGTAGACGAATAGCTCCCTCCAAACGATCCCTAAAAGCCCGGGCAGAGAAGGTGCAATATAAGGATGTTGCTCTTCAGAAAGTAGACAAGAATGGGAACATGTTAATATGAACCAGTCTGGAGAGTATGGGAACCATCTGTGAATCAGGCTCTTGGGAGTTCTCACCTTATGAGACGATGAACTTCCACTTTCTCAGCAGTATAAGTGTCGGACAAAATCTTTAGCTCCTCCATTCTGACAGAGGGAAGAAAGAAATGTCAAGCAGAAGATCCCCAACAGCAGCAGAGTTAGGAATGGACACAGTACCTGACCATGATCAAGGAGTGGGTTAAGCAGTGATGGAATAAACAAGGTCTCTCTGAATCCCTATACAATTAATCTCACAGTAAAGCACCTGTTTCAGAAGGCTGTAAAATAAAATACTCAAGAATGTTGAAAGCTTTTGGGTAATCCAGAGGATAATACTGCTGTGTGACATATGCTGGATACCCACAAGACGCTAGGCATGGTAGAGAAGAGAGATGAGGATGAAGGGATGGTGTGTGAGATAGAATCCCTTAGCTCCACAAGGATCACAGCTCACCTCAGCTTAAGGATCATGGCACTGCACTTGATTTCCAAGTACTGGGCATTGATGCGGTCTAGCTCAGACTGAGTCTTCAGCCGGTGCTCCTGAAGAAGTCTCTGCAACAAGGCGAGGCAGCGGAGAAGCACCTGAACCCCCAAGAGGAAGGAGGAAGAAGGCATGAACAAAGACAGTAGAAAGGAGGGCAGATCAGAAATCCTTGGCTTCTCCAAAGTTGTCCTTAGGGTCAGGGTAAAGGAAAGAGAAGGCTGTCCCACTGCACTGACAAACCTGGGAGTAGGTGGCACTCTTCTTCTCCAGCAGCACCACCTGCTCCTTCTGCTGGCTCTTGGCATCTTGGCACTGCTGCTTCTCATCCACCAGAACCTCTGCCAGTTTCCATACCTTTGCAGCCTTTAGGGTTTCACTGTCAGCATCTGGGCAAAGAGACAGAGGATTGACAGGAAAACGCTCATTGTTATTGCCCATCTAAGGCCATTTTTCGGTGCCCTGATCTAGCCCTACAAATTCTGCCTTCTCCCAGGTTTTCTTCTAATGTCCTGTTAAAAATGGTCTGATTCTCATAATTAAATTCTCTTCACTCTTACCTTTGATTCCATATTTGGCCCTTAATTCATTCCCCATCCCCTCACTCCCTCAATAAGCTGGTGTATGGCTCTTTTTTATTGTTGTTTTTTTGTAGGGTTTTTTTTGGCAGTTGGCCAGTACAAGGACTGAACCCTGGACCTTGGCTATGAGCACCATGCTCTAACCAACTGAGTTAACTGGCCAGCCTAGCCCTTAATTCTAAGTCATAGAAATAAAGATAAGGGGAACACCTACAAGCCTGAACTTTCCTCCCTATGCCATTCTGATCCTCCCGAGAAGAGAGAACTCATCCTTCCCAGCAGCATGAGGAGACTCCTGCTTGGCACCTTGCTAAATAAAAAGAGTCCTTATAATAGTCCTTGTTGTTATTCCACCAACAAGGAAACACATAAGCATCTCTGATACTTCTAAGCTTCTGTCCCAAACCTAAAATTATTTTTTTTCTTTTTTTAATAACCCATCTACTCAACATGGCAAGAAATATAAAATTCAAATACATTATTCTCAGAAGAGCAGACCGGGTATCCTGAAGGCCACCTATGAGCAGAACGCTGAGAGTCAGCACTCACCTGAATTGGGATCATGGTAGCAGAGCAGAGTGAAACATTTCTTCTTGAGCTGCTCTTCCACTTCTAGCTGGAGCCGAGCTCTCATCCACACAAAATCCTACAGCCATGGAAGCAAAATGAGACATGTATTTTTTTTTTTTTTTTTAAAGATGACCAGTAAGGGGATCTCTACCCTTGACTTGGTGTTGTCAGCACCACGCTCAGCCAGTGAGCGAACCGGCCATCCCTATATGGGATCCGAACCCGGGGCCTTGGTGTTATCGGATCTCTACCCTTGACTTGGTGTTGTCAGCACCACGCTCAGCCAGTCAACCAACCAGCCATCCCTATATAGGATCTGAACCCGTGGCCTTCGTGTTATCAGCACTGCACTCTCCCAAGTGAGCCACAGGCCAGCCCAAAAGGAGACATGTAAATAGACTTTTAGAAGTAGGAAGACCCAGCCAATGAATATATGATAATAACAACCTCGATAATAACCAAAGAAAATGTATCAGGAGACATCAGGAGATTCATCTTTAGCCTATCAAATTAGCAAAGAATAAAATAACTGTCAAGATCCTATGTTGGTGAAAACGCAAGGAGCTAGGAGCACTGGAAACACCTTTCAGAAGAACAGTTTGGCAGTATGAACCAATATGTTCTATGTGTGTATGCTCTGACCCAGAGATTCCACTTCTAGCACCAATACTAGGGGGATAATCATACGAAAGCAAAGACACATATGAAGTAGGATGTTCATCTCAGTGTGGTTTCTAACAGCAAAAATGTAGAAACTTCAATATCCATCACTAAGGTTAAGCAAGTTATGCTATATCCATACAATGGAATTCTAGCAGTGATTTAAACCAACGATATAATAAGAACACTGAGCACTATGTGCCTAGACACTGCTAAGAGTGCCACAGGAGATATCATCTTATTTACACTTACTGACTTGAAAAAGAGTCCAAAATATATTACATGAAAACAGACTATGCTGTCTATACAAACATGAAAGGTACGATACCATTTATGTCAACCTGTTTATAATAATACGGTGTTTCTAGATGTAGTATTTCAGCTTTTACTTTCTTCTGTGTAATGTTTTTATCTGAGTTTGACCACGCTGAATATATCATTTTTTTTTTTAAAAGATGACCGGTAAGGGGATCTCAACCCTTGGCTTGGTGTTGTCAGCACCACGCTCAGCCATTGAGCAAACCGGCCATCCCTATATAGGATCCGAACCCGCGGCCTTGGTGTTATCAGCACCGCACTCTACCGAGTGAGCCACGGGCCGGCCCTGAATATATCATTTTTACAAAAACAATAAAGCTTAACAAAACATTTTTAAAGGCATGGGAGAAATTAAGCCATTTTGCATCCTTGGTCCCAATATCTGCCCACTCCTGACCTCTGAAGGTGGCATGAGCTCCAGAAGGTCCGCTTTCTCCACCCCTAGCAGTGGAGGCATCTCCCTCTCCTGGTTAGGACCTAAGAGCTGTGTCAGTTCAGTCACAAGTAACCGCTGTTCAAGGGTCTCATGAAACTGAGAGAGAGAATAAAAAATAAAGAGAGGTGACTATAAAACTTCTCCCACTCCACCTCTTCCATCCTCATGAACCAGTTCATACATTTTCAAAGTCCTCAAATATTTCATCACCTTCAGATAACTCCTCAGCTACCAGTGACTTCTCCTGTCAATTTTTCTATTTCAAAACCCTGACAACGCACCCACTCCTTACCCAATAACTACAGTCCATTGCTGTTTTTGATAACCCATTAGTCAAAGCTCTTATTTCCCCTAGATCACATAATCAGACAAAGCCACAGTTTCCCTGGTCATCCCTATAGCTGGTACTGATCCCTACCTCATTTATTCTGCCTCACCTTTTTGTCCTCAGAAGTTAAATTTGTGTCCTGTGTCTTTACATAGTAGTCCACGAGTAGCTCTTGAATGATTCTCTGTAAAATCTCAGACCTCAACCATGTTGTCTTATGCAGTCGAACTTCCTTCCATGCCTAGAAAATCAAAAAATTCCAGGTAGGAACTTCTCTCTCTTGGAAGGATTTTCCCTTCTCCCATCATCCCTTCTTCCAGTCTGTTTACCTGAGCCTGCTCCTTTGCCAGGGTGAGGCTTAAGCCACTCTGGTCTACATGCTGTGAGAGACTCAGCAACAGCTTGCTGAAGTATGGGTTCTGCAACAGGTCCTCTTCACTCAGGTTACAAGGAGGAAGCTGTTTGCTGCATGCTTAATGGCACAAAAAAGGTATGGATTCTTACTTTATATAATTGAGCAAAAATTAATACTCACGTCCCCCCCCAAAAAAAAAACCCAAGGCTTTTGGTAGGGAAGGTTTCTACATCTAATGAGATTTGTTTTGTTTTGTTTTTTAATCCACAATTAAGGGGCTGGCCAGTTAGTTCAGTTGGTTAGAACATGGTACTGATAACACCAAGGTCCAGGGTTAGATCCCTGTAACAGCCAGCCGCCACAAAATAAAATAAAAGAAAAAATAAAATCCACATATAAACTAGAGACTATACTCAAGGTAACAAGCATTTATGTTATATACAAGGATATTAATCAAGGGGGGGATAAGTATCCAATAAATCTAAGCTTAGGGGCCGGCCCATGGCTCACTCGGGAGAGTGCGGTGCTGATAACACCAAGGCCAAGGGTTCGGATCCTACATAGGGATGGCCGGTTTGCTCACTGGCTGAGCTTGGTACTCACAACACCAAGCCAAGGGTTGAGATCCCCTTACTGGTCATCTTTAAAAAAAAAACAAAACAAAACTAAGCTTAGAAAATGGGAATGCAGTTGATAAATATTAGACAAATAGACTCAAGAATAAGAGACCATTCACACAGAATTACTGGAATTCTCGAGGAAGGGGAAAAATAACAAATGTAAAGTTGCAACTTTGGATGTGATCTCTAACCACATAAGCAGGACTAAGAGAAGGTAATAATATCCTTAGAATAAGTAAAAAATTCATCCTCAATGGTATAGTAGTGAGAAAAAATAAATTAAAATTTTTTTTTAAAGTTTTAAATAACTAACCAAATTTTCATTACTGTAAGTAGAGACAAGTAACCCATGTGGATACAGAACAGCACAAGCATGAGAAAAAGTGGAAGAAACCGAGATCCTTCAGGTGTTCCATATGCTCAAGGGGCTTCCTTTCCTTCTCTTTTCCCATGTGCTTTCTGCTGGGTTCTTTTACCTCTACTTATCAAAACATTCAATTTTTCATTCTTTTTTTTTTTTTTCTTTAAAAGATGACAGGTAAGCGGATCTTAACCCTTGACTTGGTGTTGTCAGCACCATGCTCACCCAGTGAGCTAACCGGCCATCCCTATATGGGATCTGAACCCGGGGCCTTGGTGTTCTCAGCACCACACTCTCCCGAGTGAGCCACGGGCCGGCCCAAATTTTCATTCTTTGAACCATCATACCCCAAAGTCATTTTGGAGAACAAGAAATCTCTCCCTCTCTCTCTTTTTCCCTTAGGTATTGAAGAATTCAATATGGAAATAGCCAAAATGTAGAAAATACAAGTTCTTGAAAGATTCAAGATATAGAAAAGATTTGGGATATTGAAAGAACTCAAGATACAGAAAGATCTGGGGCCGGCCCGGTGGCGCACTGGATAGTGCGCCGCTTGGGAAGCACGGCGGCGCTCCTGCCCGAGGGGTCGGATCCCACATACGGACCGGTTCCCGCCCACCGGCC
>NW_007726364.1:165568-170686 GCF_000696425.1 Galeopterus variegatus
CGAGGGTTGGGATCCCCCATACGGGCCGGTTCCCGCTCGCTGGCGGAGCGAGGCGCAGGAGCAACGCAGAGGGTTGTGATACCGTTGCCGGTCCCCGGTCCAGTACGGGGGCAACACTGAGGGTTGTGATCCGGCTGGCCGAACAAGACATGAGAAAATTCAAGACACAGATAGAAAAGAAACCTTCAAGGAGTTTGCTAGCCACCCTTATTTTTATATGCTTGCTAATGTGGCATGGGAGCATCTTGAGTTTTTAGTCTACTGCACAAACAGATAAGGAACCAATACAACACTAATAGCAGTTGGTATAAATCCTTTTATCAATAAGAGAGTGTTCAAGAATCTCCACATATTATAGTTTCCCCAGAAACTAAGGCTTCTGTGAGAGAAATCATACTGGTGAAACCATACTGGTTTCTTTTTATTATGGAAAGCAAGAATATAGTTAAGACTTCTCTAGATAAGTCATCAAACCTTTTGCAAATCACCACCCTTACTTTGTTGAAGTATTTCCATCCCTTCACCAGATGAGCAGAAATCTCTGGATGCCATTTGATTTACTAGGGATTCTTATCTGTGGAACCAAGTGAAAGAAAACAAAAAGATGACTAAACAGCTGGATGCTCCAGATGAAACTACCTTAAGATCGAATTTCTGTTGTCCACAGCTGGGAAGGAACCTCAGGGATGCCTCTTAAAGAGAGGGACTATATCACGCATCCTGGACCCCAAGCTCTTTTTTTTTTTTTTTTTAAAGATGACTGGTAAGGGGATCTTAATCCTTGACTTGGTGTTGTCAGCATCACGCTCTCCCAAGTGAGCTATCTGGCCATCCCTATATAGGGATCCGAACCCGCGGTCTCGGTGTTATCAGCACCACACTCTCCCAAGTGAGCCATGGGCCGGCCCTCCTAAGCTCTTATACAAATTTATGGACAGACTTACAAGTGCCAAAATATTCTGCATTCTAAGCACATAAATGTTTCCACTTGTTCCAAACTGTCCAAAAAGGAGCCTTCTAAAAAGAAAGCTTTCTAATTCACTAGAGTCTAAACAGGATTCCTCACCACCACCACCATTATATCAGAGTCAAAACTGAACTGCTGTTTTCCAGTTATAAGTCAATTGGGAAAAGGGGGGTAAAAATCAAAGTCTGTTTTTCCCCCCAAATAACTCAGCTATCAAATTCCAAATAGTTTTTTTTTTTTTTTGGTGGGGGAGCCTCTTTAACTTGTCTTTTCACCTAAGATCAGTTAGTAGTTTTGGATCATTCACTCTAGAATCATCCTCAAGGGGTAACAAATCATTCCACACTTGAACAACAACTGGTTTTCACATAACTGTATTAGTAAAGAACACCTGGAGGAAAGAGCGTAACAAAAAGACTGACAGTGAGATCAGTGCCAACAGAGTAATGCAAAGGTGTAGTTAACATGGCTGCAGCTGAGATGTGAGCTGTGGGTGTTTTGCCAGAACATGGAGTACACTGAAAAGAATGACATCAACACAGAGGAACAGTAAAGATGGGCCCAATTTGGACACAGATGACAAAATTTTCCCTTTGACATTGTTTTCCTGCTTTTGCCCTACCCCTCCTCTCTGTAAGGTATCAAACTCCAAGGGGCATCTGGAGCCCCCCAAAGCAGAACAGACATCTAAGGTTATTATTGTTTAACACATGTTCACAGAACATTTGGTTCACTCACTCATTTTATGAGTAACATCAAAGTAACTATTCATTTTGTTTTGTAACATGGTCTGGAGAGGACACAACTGAGGAGGTAGAATGTCAGGATTTAATTTGTAACTTGCCCGTTGCTTCGTGTGAATTTAAGGGAAATGTTTTTTTGTGTGTGCCAGTTTTTTCCAGTCGCAGAACTGAGATAAAGATTCCTGCCTTGGGCCGGCCCGTGGCTCATTCGGGAGAGTGCGGTGCTGATAACACCAAGGCCCCGGGTTCGGATCCCACATAGGGATGGCCGGTTAGCTCACTGGCTGAGCGTGGTGCTGACAACACCAAGTCAAGGGTTAAGATCCCCTTACCGGTCATCTTTAAAAAAAAAAAAAAGATTCCTGCCTTGGATGAGACATTAAGAATTAATAATACAATCCACTTGTCAACAATAGCCATCGTTTTGCAGGCAAATTTCGCACAGGGAAATGAGGACCAACCCAAATTTCAAAGTCAGCTGTTCTTTCCTCCTAGAGGAACTGCCCACTTGGGTTTTTTCTAGGGTGTTTTTCTTTACCCTTTTAAAATGTTAACAGGGCGTGAACGGTGGCGGCAATCGGGCTCGATTCTCCGCCTTCTGCACTCAGACGTGTTAAAACGCTGCTACGGGGAACCAAGCATTTAAATATTCTGACTCAGGCGTCTTTTAAATTCTTGGAGCTGTCTTTACACGCTGTACTGAACGTTAAATTGATTTTACTGGTATTTTCACAAGATGTGACCCTTACAGGGCCCAAGATGAATCAAAATGCAGAACGGGATCTCTGGCGCCTATTCCCTTCTGTCTGGGCAGCCAAGGATTCCCAAGGGCAAGGGCGGCCTCCGCGGCCGGAGACCGGGGACTGGCCGGGTTGACCCTCCCAGGGCTCCTCCTCCCCGCAGCGCCGCCCGCTGACCCTCTGAAGCAAACCTGCACAACCTAGGCAGCTGAAGCTCCGAGGCAGTGCCAAGGAGGCTGGGGCCGGCTGGACGACAGCGTCAACACCCAGGAAGACCCTGCCTGCGCCTGCGCTCCGGAACCTCTCACTCGGGCCCCGCGCAGGAGATGGGGGAAGAGAGGTCCGAAAGGACCACGCGGGAAGTCAAGGGAGAGGAAGGGACCGAAGCTGCACGAGAGGCCGTAGGAGAGGGAGGGGGCGGGGCCACACTCGAGGCGGGAACGGCAGGCCCCGCCCCTCGCCGGGTGCGCGCCCCTGGTCTCCAACGGCCGGAGAACCCGACTTGTGGAACCCAGGCTGGGAAAGACGGTGGGCTCAGGAAGGCTTTTTTGCCCCTTCTCCTTGGTACCTCCCCCTGTTAAGGGCAAATATTGGAAAAATATTGATAGGCACTATGCCAAGCAATTTGCTTGCCTCGCCTCACCTCATTTAGTTCTTGCATACTCCTACGAGATCACTATCACACCTATTTTAGAGGAGAAAACTAAGGCACAAAGAGGTTAAAAGTTCAAGGTCGAGGCTCGCAGAGTCTAAACCTCCCTGAATGGCCCTCTGAACCTCCCGAGACCTGCTGCCCACACCGCGACCTGCGAGTCTCCCACCTGGAGCTTGGTTCTTAGGCGCCGCCGCCCAGCCGACCGCATGCGGGGCATGTTCACTACACCCTGGGTCTGCTTCCTCCTGAGTTTCCTCCCCCAGGCTCCTCTGCCCTCCTCTTTATCTCCCATCCTTCATTCACCTCTATCTAAATCTTACACCTAACCCCCACACCCACACCCTCTTTGCAAAGTTGACTGGAATCTAATCAGGAGATGAATTATTTTTTAAAATATAATATTTGATGCTAAGTAAAGTGCACCAAAGTTATCAAATCATCAGAGAAGAAGCTGATAGCCTGGGGTAGTGAGGAAGGAATCTCAGGGCTAGATGTGCTGGGAGATGCGGAATTACAACTTTTCCTTTACCACCAGCTACAGAATTTTACTAGTATCCATAGGGGAATGGCGTGGTCCAGTGCAAAAAATTTATATCCTTGATCAGCTCGTCAGCTGCCACCTTTCGTGTTTAAGATTAGAGTGCTGTCATTTTCTAAGGCTTTTAAAAATCATTTATGCTTCTTCAACTCTGTAGTGCAGCATCATTAAATATTAGGCATAATGTCCCTCACAAATGGCACTTGGAACAAAATAGCAAACATACTTTGGTGACTCAGAACTGATAGAAATCTACTGAAATTTTGTCTCCCAGATGGGTCAAGTTCTCGAATATGGTAATGCAAAGCTTTGGCTAAGCAGCTCCAAAGTACCTGGGGAATGAGGAGGTTAAGGGTGCAGAAACTTGTCTTCAGGTAGGATAGAGAGGGCATAGCGATGGGAAGCCTTGAATTGGATCAGACCTTCATACGCAATGATCTGTTCTGTCTCTATCTAACAAGCTGTGTGACCTTGGGCTTCAGTTTTCTCATCTGACAAAAGGAGAAAACATATTTCTAGCTCCTCCAACCTCACAGTGTTGATGTAATGATCAAATGAGATAATGGCTGAGATAATGTGTTGGAAAGATTATAAAAGTGAGGTGACTTAGATTGACACTTATTAATTACTTGTGAAGTGCCTTAGGAGAGATACAAAAATAAACATGACCCAATCCCTGCCCTGAAGAAGTTCGTAATCTAGTTGAGAAGATAAGACATATGCACATGAAAAGCAAATAATAGAAGCATAAATAGGTGTCAAAAGAGCAGTTTACATACCAGCCAGCTGCCAAAACAACAACAAAGAAGAGCAGTATAGATTATAAACACTAGAGAAACTTGAAGAAGGTACAGAATTCTTTCTGTAGAAATAGATAGGAAAGACTATGAAATATATCTTATTTTTATTGGGCCTGAAAGGATAGAGAAAATGTGGATAACTTAGAATGGAGGAAACATCCCAACAAATAAAGGCAGAGACAGGGAGTAAAAGCTGCATTCTAGGTCCAAGACAAGGTAGGATCAACTGAAGTGAAGAATTTTATAGACCAGCTCTACATAAGACTAGAAAGTCGAGCCTATAGACCATCCTGGCAGTTAAAAATGCAGCAATATACTGAAAAAAAGAATGACAATCAGACACCATCTGGTGTCCTCGAGCAAAAATGAATTGCAAGAGAAGCTTGAGAATTCATTCTATCTCTCTCTTCCTCCTTCCCTCTTTATTTTTCCAGATTTTTTTTTTCTCCTTTTTGTCTTTTTTCGTGTCCGGCAACGGATCGCAACCCTCAGTGTCGCGCCCGTACCGGACCGGGACCGGCAACGGGATCGCAACCCTCGGTGTTGCTCCCACACCTCGCTCAGCCAGTGAGCGGGAACCGGTCTGTATGTGGGATCCAAACCCTCGGCGGGAGCGCCACCGCACTCCCAAGTGGCGCACTGTAGCAGTGCACCACCAGGCCGGCCCGGTGGTGC
>NW_007726364.1:171179-175023 GCF_000696425.1 Galeopterus variegatus
AAAAAAAAAAAAAAAAAAAAAAACCAGCTTCACTGAGGTAGTTTGTCATATAATATTTAAAGTGTGCAATTCAGTAAGTTTTTTTTTGTTTTTTTTTTTTAAAGATGACCGGTAAGGGGATCTTAACCCTTGACTTGGTGTTGTCAGCACCACGCTCACCCAGTGAGCGAACCGGCCATCCCTATATGGGATCCGAACCTGTGGCCTTGGTGTTATCAGCACCACACTCTCCCAAGTGAGCCACAGGCCAGCCCCAGTAAGTTTTGATATAACTATACATCCATGAAACCATCACCGTAATCAAGATAGTGAACATATGCATAATCCTCTAAAAGTTTACTTGTGCCTTTTTGTAATTCCTCTCTCTAGCCCCTTCCTGCCCTGGTCAATCACTGATTGCTTTCTGTCTCTATAGATTAGCCTGGACTTTCTAGAATTTTATATAAATGGAATCAAATAAACATGTACTCTTTCTTTGGCTTCTTTCATTCAGCATAATTATTTTTAGATTCATACGTGTTTAGTATTAATTTATCTTTTAAGTTCATGTCTTTTTATTGCTGAGAAGTAGTATGGAATCCTTCCTAAAACTTTAATTTGTTTGAGTTTGTATTCAAGGAGGTGCTTCTTCCATCACCTCAGGGTACCTGTCTCAGTGTTTGGCATACAGAGGCACTTATTTGTTGAAAGACTGAATTTTTGGCCACCCCCATAGTGCTAATATATGATATAGTTTTGTTTGTTTCATGGAATGCTTGGCCTTTATAGGACTGTCTCTTCATCAGTATTGTTCATCTCACCTACTGCTATGCCATATGCAAAATACAATTACTTCTTAAATGCTCTTTAATGATAAAGCCAAGAACATTCTCAAGTATTCCTTGATAGGAGCTAGACTCCTGTGAGGGTGGGACGTGGGGGTGTAGAAAGATAAATTAGGCATAACTCCTGCCCTCAATCTAACTCTACTGTGTTGAAGACATTGCTCTTGACCATGTCTTCTAAAAATATTCATGTATATACGTATTTAACTTGGTGATAAATATAAATGAGCCTGAGAAAAAGTCTACTTAACCTTTCACTTGGATATTCCTTCACTGCATGTTTAGAACTACAGAGAAGAATGGAGTTTTGGGGTTTTTTTTTTTTTTAATTTATTATTTTTTAAAATTTTTTAAAAAGATGACCGGTAAGGGGATCTCAACCCTTGGCTTGGTGTTGTCAGCACCACGCTCAGCCAGTGAGCAAACCGGCCATCCCTATATAGGATCCGAACCCGTGGCCTTGGTGTTATCAGCACCGCACTCTCCCGAGTGAGCCACGGGCCGGCCCAAGGGGGGGGGGGTTGTTTGTTTGTTTGTTTATAAGATGACCGGTAAGGGGATCTCAACCCTTGGCTTGGTGTTGTCAGCACCACGCTCAGCCAGTGAGCAAACCGGCCATCCCTATATAGGATCCGAACCCGTGGCCTTGGTGTTATCAGCACCGCACTCTCCCGAGTGAGCCACGGGCCGGCCCAAGGGGGGGGGGGTTGTTTGTTTGTTTGTTTATAAGATGACCGGTAAGGGGATCTCAACCCTTGACCACGCTCTCCCAATTGAACTAACTGGCCATCCTTATATAGGGATCCAAACCCGTGGCCTTGGTGTTATCAGCACCACTCTCCCAAGTGAGCCACAGGCCGGCCCAAGAATGGAGATTTTTGAGAACATTGCAGGCACTCTGCTTCCCACACTTTAGCCAGGAAACAAAATGGTGCACCAAAGAGAAAGATTCCAGGTGAGTATTTAGTATTCTATTTATGATACTAATGGAAACCTTTGAGTATAATATGGGCTTAAATAACCAGTTGCAAAGCTAGGACATTAAAATAGCC
Source organism: Galeopterus variegatus (assembly GCF_000696425.1). Lineage (NCBI taxonomy): Eukaryota > Metazoa > Chordata > Mammalia > Dermoptera > Cynocephalidae > Galeopterus > Galeopterus variegatus. Next base: position 173,056 of record NW_007726364.1, read on the forward strand.
ACTGGAACATGGCTATTTTAATTGGACCAATTGTTTAGAAAAACGAAAAAAACTTGAAAATTAAGCCATACAACTTTCAAAGTACTTGAGTATATTATATTATGGACCAAGAAACTAGTTTCAAGAATAAAAAATTTTACATGGAGTCAAGAGATTTTAGAATTATTTTCAAAGATTTTCACTGGAAAATTAAGGTATTCAGAGCCACGACTATTGATGATTAAGCTAGAAAATTTCATGTCCATTCTAAGTACATAATTTAAAAAGAAAACACGAAATCAACCTACGACATCAAATGAAAATTTCAGAACAAATGTTCATAATGTGCCATTTTTTACAATTACTTAACACTTCTATGGGGATTTCATATGCAGCCTTGTGGCTTCAGGGGTTGCTTGTCTGTTCACAGAAACTTTTGTTATTTAAACTGGAGTAAGCCTGGTTTTACTCTTAGGCACTATTTGTGAACTGTTTTATAAACTATGCCCGCTAGGAAATTTTGGATCTCATAGAAAAGCTGTGAAATTTGGCTCAAAAATGGGACAGATTGAAACAATTTTTACCAAAGGAAAATGAGACCATTAAGGCAGTCAATTTGAAGGAGAAAGACCAGTATCATTTTGAAAAGCTAGACAGGAAGCACAACATGCACAGTTTTTGTCATACAATTTTTTTTTTGGTGGGTGATCAGTATGGGGATCTGAATCCTGACCCTTGGTGTTGTCAGCACCACACACTGTTATAATGATTGAGTGTGCTGCAAGTGAAAGCACGTGCCAGGCTGATAAAAGTATTTCCCTGGATTTTAAGCTGATGGTGACAATCTCTTAAACTGAGTTGCATATAAAAGAGATTCTCTCCTTTAAAAATTGTTTCAGAACCAGTGGGAGAAACAGACCAACCAAAGGGCATTTGGAGTTTCATGCTTGGGAAGAATATATGTTGTGAATTTTGAAATGCCTCCTATGATTAAGGTCTTATGACAAAAAAAGCAAAACCTTGAGGAACTTAGCAATTTAGTATACTTTCTATATTCCACTTAAGAGAAATTTTGATCAGCTAATTTACACTGTGCAACCACAGTAGCTAAGTAGATTATTACATCTGGGTTTCCCATTACTGGGTTGCCTTATAAAAAGTGCAGGCACAGATAATTCTGGAATGGATGCTTTTTTGGGGCAGCTGCTATGGGTCAAATGTGTCTCCCAAAAGTTCATGTATAGGAAACTTGATCTCCATTGTAACAGTGTTAAGAGAGTGGAAAATCCAATTATGGTATTTAAAAGGTGGGGACTTTGAGAGGTGATTTGGATGGTGAGGACTGTGCTCTCATGAATGGGTTAATTCTTTCATGAAGTAATGAGTTATCATGGTGGTTATCATGAGTTATCAGTGTGATTCAGATGCCTATAAAAGGAGAATGAGTGAGAAAATTAGCTCTCTTGCTCATGCCATTTTCTCTTGTGATGTGATATCCCGAGTTGCTGTAGAGAATTAGCGCCCAGAAAAAAGCCTTCACTAGATGTGTTACCTAGAACTTGGGCTTCCAAAACTTAAGAAATAAATTTCATTCCTTTATAAATTACCCAGTTTCAGGTATTCTGTTAGAAGCAACAGAAACGGGCTAATACGCAGTATTTCAAAATGAATTTTTTCATTCCTTCAAATGATTAATAATGGAAGGTTCTATGGATAGGAAGCCTGTCGGAATCACCCAAATCAAGGGTTACAGACCCAAAAGTCTACAGGAGCCAGGGGGTAAGAAATGTGCAAAGGGCACAGATTTCCCACATTGAATAGAAAGGAATACACCAAGGGCGGCCCGTGGCTCACTCGGGAGAGTGCGATGCTGATAACACCAAGGCCACGGGTTCGGATCTTATATAGGGATGGCCGGTTTGCTCACTGGCTGAGCGTGGTGCTGACAACACCAAGCCAAGGGTTGAGATCCCCTTACCGGTCATCTTT
>NW_007726364.1:175530-189777 GCF_000696425.1 Galeopterus variegatus
TGCTGATAACACCAAGGCCACAGGTTCGGATCCCATATAGGGATGGCCGGTTTGCTCACTGGGTGAGCATGGTGCTGACAACACCAAGTCAAGGGTTAAGATCCCCTTACCGGTCATCTTTAAAAAGAAAAAAATAAAAATAAAAATAAATATATATATATATTGACCCCCAAATATCTTTTATAGCAATTTGTTTAAACCAATAGGGAATATAGGACTATGCATTGTATTATTATTTTCAATTTTATAGTATATCTGTTTATGTTATGATCATTTACGATTATGATCAGATATTGAAATTCATCCAGATAAAAAATAATAATATAATGGTGATTTAAAGCTGGTTAAATCACATTTTTATAAGCTTATTTATCAAGAGTGAAAATAGAAGACTATTAAAAATAGCATAAAAGGTAACACATCATAGTATTTAATGTTTCTGTAACTGTTGGTAAGGCTTACATCTAAATTTAATGCAGAATTCTTAATGGCTTTGAAACAGTTCTTTTCTCAGCCACATAATCACTGGTGCTATGAATGTGGAAGAGACTGGCTAGGGGTACCACTTCTTGTCTTTCGCTGTGACTGAGCAATATCAGCAAGTGCACTTTGTGTCTTTTCCAGAAGCATGTCCCCTCGATAAACATCCTCCAGACATGTAGCAGCTTCGCGGTTTTCTTCTTCTAGCTTATATTAGCTAGCAGCCTGTAAAGCAGCTGTAGATACTTCACCGGTTAAGGAATCTATCAAAACATCAATGTCTTTTGCTGTTTGTGCAATCAGCACTGCAAAAAGCTGGGTATACTCTTCTGTAGGATTAACTGGCTGGTCTTTGTTAACTGCTGTCTGAATATTATTAAAAGAGGCAGGAGGACCACATTGCTGCAACACTCCAATGGCATTACAAAACTGATCTGCACGCTTGGGCCGAATTCATGGTGTCCTGCAGCTGCATAAGCCAGTCCACCATGTTGCTCCCGCACGCAAAGAGGTGCTAAAGCCTCTGCATGAATTATTATTTCCCTTAAGTCTCTTTAATCTAGCAGTTTTGACTTAAAAAAAAAAAAATCATACTGACTTGCTAAAGAGGACTGGCCAGTTCCCTGCAGAATGCTTTACCTCCTAAAATTGTCTGGCTGCTTCCTCTTAGTGTCCTTCAGTTTGTTTCTCTAACCCAGTATTTCTTCTACTGATATTTCTTTTGGGGGATGAGAAGCAACTAGAATATATACTAGGTTGGGTTACATACCTGCATCACACCAGAACTGGTTTACCATTAGTGATGCTGAGACTGATTTCAGGAAATGGGTGATGACAGTTTGGTTCCTCTAACATAGTTACATTTCCAGCCTCAGGAATGTAAACTGTGTAGTGTTACTGGGCACTATATGAATGTCCAATTGCCCAGCAACTATTTCACCTATTTTTTTTTAACACCAGTGAATAATCTTTGCCAGACCAATAATTTTATTAAAGTTCACAAAGTGCTGTTTTTCTATCATTCCTTCTAAATTCATTAGCTGGCATTTTCCCTCCTCAACTAGTGTTCTAATTAATATTATTTTAAAAAACCCCAGTGGGCCAAACGATGCATTTGGGGTTGAGACCTACTGATCCACAGTCTAAGCTAGACAAAGTCTCGCTTGTCATCGCTCTTTACCCTGTTGCAGTGTTAAGTCTTTTGTTTGTAACAATAAATTACTTTGCACTTGTTGACATGTTGCTTGTAATCTCCTCAGGTCATTTTATGTGTGTATTTGTCTCCCTGGCTAGACTGTGACCTCCTCAAGGGCAGGGATTCTCTTGTAGTATATTTCCTTTACTTCTCTGAATGTGCTTTTAAAGGTACTTTGGCAAAAAAATAAAAATAAAAAAGAACTTTGGCTACTGCTAGTCCTAATTAACAAAAAAGTCACTGGTAAGAACCAAGTTTTTGTTATTATTGCTTGTGTTCCCTGGCTTTCCCACTAAAACTTTCCCTAATTATCATAATGATGTGCTTATCTAATTTACAATAAGTAAATATTTACAGTTTGTGCCGTGGGAGGCCTTGTGATGGGGGGTGGGAAGAAAGAAGGGGAAATAGCCTTTTACTAGTCGTCTTCTACTTTGATAGTCTTCAAAAGTTGGAAAGTAGGGCCAGCCCCGTGGTGCACTCAGGAGAGTGCAGCGCTGGGGAGCGTGGCAACGCTCCCGCCACGGGTTTGGATCCTATATAGGACTGGCCGGTTTGCTCACTGGCCGAGCGCGGTGCGGGCGACACCAAGCCAAGGGTTGCGATCCCCTAACTGGTGACGGAAAGGTCATGAAAAAGACAAAAAAAAAAAAGTTGGAAAGTCATTAACCAGCTGTGTGACCTTGGGTAAGTCACATCACTAAGAGTTTCTATTTCTTCATTCAGTAAAGTGAGGTGACTGGGTTATCTCTAAAATCACACCTGGCTGGCTCTAACCCTCAAAGGCTAATAATACCTTTTAGTAGGTATTCCTCCTGACCCATCCTTCCTCCCCTGCTTGGATGGCGCGCTGGCTCCCTTCACACAGGTCAGCATTATCCTTTCCAAGTAAGATCAAGCATAGGTAAAATAACACCCACAGTGAACAGAATTTGCCTCTGATGATTTTCCTAGCATCACAGTCAGACTGGTCTAATCTCTATGTCCCAGCAACAATTTGCTCATATTTTCAAGGTCAAACCTTAGTCATTCACAACTGGATTGAGTATGGATATTCCAAGGGCCTTTAATACAAGCAATTGGCACAGCACAAGCCCAGTCTTAGGTATTCCTCACTGCAAGGTAGGAGAGGATGGAAAGGACTAAGGTTGGTTAGACCCTTGTTATGGAGCCTCACCATGAGGGTTCTGAATGATCCCAGTCCAGCACTGGCATGGGTGCTTCTAAAACACAAATTAAATCAACTGGATTGAGTATGGATATTCCAAGGGCCTTTAATACAAGCAATTGGCACAGCACAAGCCCAGTCTTAGGTATTCCTCACTGCAAGGTAGGAGAGGATGGAAAGGACTAAGGTTGGTTAGACCCTTGTTATGGAGCCTCACCATGAGGGTTCTGAATGTTCCCAGTCCAGCACTGGCATGGGTGCTTCTAAAACACAAATTAAATAAAAATACTTTAGCTTGGGCCGGCCCATGGCTCACTCGGTAGAGTGCGGTGCTGATAACACCAAGGCCATGGGTTCGGATCCTATATAGGGATGGCCTAGGGATGCTATATAGGGATGGCCGGTTAGCTCACTGGGTGAGCGTGGTGCTGACAACACCAAGACAAGGGTTAAGATCCCCTTACTGGTCATCTTTAAAAAAAAAAAAATACTTTAGCTCACCAGTTTTTTCCAATCTTTTTATTTCAGTCCTACTGCTCTCCTTTCCCACTTTTTATTCCCTTCTTCATAGGTACAATCTGAAGGACCTCGTGTGACTGGCTTTGTGTGTCTGGAAGTAGCTCTTTCTCTACCTCCTGCTTGACAGAGGACAGTCTCCTGCCTGATTATAAATGGAATCTTACCATTTTCCTGGCCTTGAGAGTTCCAGGAGGTGGAGGTGGAGACAGTCAAGTCTCTAAGGAGTAAGGTAGAGAATTATTGCCAGCCTTATTTTCTTAAGGTGGCTGGCCAGTTTGGGGATCCAAACCCTTGGTGTTACAACACTGCACTCTAACCAACTGAGCTAACTGGCCAGCCCTAGCCTTGTTCTTGATAACCCACATTTGGGCCTGTGGTGAGCAGGGCTGGCCAGTGCAAAGAGCTAAAGCCTGCTGTCAAAGCCTGACCTTTGTCCTGTAACTCCTCTCAAGCAACACAGAATGGATCCTTAATTTTTCCATTTTTCCCCTTTCCCTATCTCAGGACTAGTGGCTGTTGACGAAAGTCTGGTGTCAAGTTGGGCAAACAAAGTCTACTTTTTTTTTGCTATCTCCTTGGCAGCACCCGATGAATCTTTCACCATCAACTGTAAATATTAAATAGAAATATTAAGGAAGAGCAATTTCCCAGCAAACAGGAAGAAGGGAAGCTCATGTGATGCAGGGTACACTTGGGAGCCTGCTGGTGATGATGTGGGGTGGCTAGGATTGCTCTTCTGCCACAGCCTGCTCTTATCAGATGTTACTTATTTTTCCTCAGGAAGAAAGAACAGTAATCCCAGTGGCAAGAGTTTTGGGGAGCTCCAGGGTGGGACAGATCAGCACAGACCTAGAAAGGAATGAGCCAATCAGGTCAGCAACAGAGGGAGGGCAAAATCACAGAAACAAAAGGTCTGAGTGACAGAGTGGACAAGATCCCCAGAGTAAAAGAGAACTGAAGGAATAGATGGAAAGCTACACAAGCTTTCTGGATTTCCCAGGCCTGGAGCAGCCTGGCGAGAAAATTTCCCAGTCATAAGCTCTTTGTATTCACTTATTTATTTATTTATTTATTTATTTTTAAAAGATGACTGGTAAGGGGATCTCAACCCTTGACTTGGTGTTGTCAGCACCATGCTCAACCAGTGAGCTAACCGGCCATCGCTATATAGGGATGTGAACCCGCAGCCTTGGTGTTATTAGCACTGCACTCTCCTGAGTGAGCCACGGGCTGGCCCTTGCATTCACTTATTTAATAAGAATAGTTCAGAAGCAGCAATCTCAGCTGTAGAACAAGAAATCCAGTTTCAGAACATTTATCTCTCCAAAAAAAGTGCATTTCCCTCCCTCTGGCACTCAGTTGTATGAATCTGAACTCTTCCTCTCACTCAAGGCCTCTTACATATTATTCCCAGGTTGGCTAGCACAGACATCTCAGAATAATGCCCAAATGTGAAATTTCTGTCCTCAGGAGTCATCATTTCCAGTATAAAACTGAGTGACAGAGAATGAAGACTAAGGATCAAAGATTACCAGGTTAATTTGCCTAAAACCAATTCACCTAAAGTCAATTAGTCTAAAATATTTATCAAATCTGCAGCATTTCAAAAGGATTTAGTAGATCCACCCTTTTACACTTTATTGCTGTTGTCCATATAACCTTTGTTAGTCAACTGAATATGCCTCATACCTGTTTATTTGTTTAGGATATACTGGCATTTTAACAGGAGGAATGTAGACATTAGACCAAAGCATCAAAATCATATTGAGCTCTGTTACATTTTTCAAGGCATCTAATTTGTAAAGGAATATTGGATTAAGAAACACAAAAAATGATACACAAAATGTCTGTACCAATTGTATTTATTGCTAGAAACTTTAAACTTTCAAGAAGTGTTTGAAAAGTAGATAACAGAAAAATACACCCATAAAGATAGGAAGCAATCTCATCATTTACAAAGTGCTGCAAATTTGATAAATTTATGTTGTTGACCATAACTCAGAAATACTCTTGGATGGATAAATATAAATCCTTGAAATACCCAAAGCACGACAAAAAAGAATACGGCACCTAAATGAATACAAAAACTCACAAAAGGGAATTGAGCTTTTGGCAAATTGGTCATTAAATGAACTGAAATTTAAACAAACAAGTTTTTAGTGAATTGGTTTTAAGAGATCTAGCTTTAGGTAAACTATTTTCAGCCAAACTGACTAGAAGCAAATCGAAGTGTTTTGCTCCCTCCAGCTCCCCCAAGCCCCAGTTTTGGAGTTGCAGTGGATATAATCCAGGATCCCTCTGGGGTGGCAGATCTGGAGTGGTGAGCTACTGCTAGGGAACTAAGCGTAAGAGTGACCTGAGAAGGGAGTAAGAGAGAGTGTGTGTGTGTGTGTGTGTGAGAGTGTGTGAGTGTGTGAGTGTGTGTGTGTGTGTGTGTGTGTGTGTGTGAGGTGAGCTACTGCTAGGGAACTAAGCGTAAGAGTGACCTGAGAAGGGAGTAAGAGAGAGTGTATGTGTGTGTGTGAGAGTGTGTGTGTGTGTGTGTGTGTGTGTGTGAGAGAGAGAGAGAGTGTGTGCATATGAATGTATTCACGTGCACAATACTGTGCTGTAGGGCTCAGTGCACCTAAACCTGGTGGTGTGCAGGGAGTATGGCTAGTGTGGAGCTTTCTAGACATCCCACCCAGCAAGCTCCACACCCACAGATCTATTCATTACCTTCCCCCCTGAGAAGAGCAACTGAGTTCAAGCACCCACCTAGCCTCTCCAGGCCCACATGAGTCCGAGAAACAGGCAATACAGACAGCAGGCCCACCCAGAGCTCATCCCCTTTCCCAGCAGAGGGATGAAGAGCTATCCTAGTCCTTGACTAATTCATAAGGTCCAAAGTTTCTACCTCTTCATCTAGACACAGAGATAGGATACTTGGTAAGCTCCAGGCTGATCCCATATCTTATACCATGTGCAGGATACAAAACAGTGAGGTGTTTACACTTGGTTCCCTGGCAGTAGCTTGCCACTCCAGACCTGCCACCTCTCAGGGGGATCCTGGATTACATCTACTGCAGTCCGAAAACTCTGGGGTTTGGGGGAGGTGGAGGGAGCAAAACACTTTGATTTGGTTCTAGTTAGTTAGGCTGAAACTAGTTCACCTAAAGCTAGGTCCTCTCCTCCTGTAATCCAGAACACCAGAGCATTGCTTGACTTAGGCACAAATATGTACTGGAGATACAGACCAGCATAAAACATTCAGAAAGTATTAGAACCCGCCTGTGTGTGTCTGAGCATGTTACAGCACAGGCTGCACATGTGGAAAGAAGGCCAGTCACCCCCACCCTGGCAATAGAAGGTTCTTCCTCCACAACCCATTTGGAATGTTACGATCTTTGGGTCTCTGGCCCTTGGGTCCCTCCCCAGAGGACTCTTCTGCCAGGCCAGCAGAGTGCATTCAGTGCCTTGGCTGGCCTCAGAGGGGCCCACTGGCCAGAGGAGTTTGTCAGCGATGGTGATGGAAGCAGCAGTTGACTGCAGCTCAGATATAGTTGGCAGGGGCCTGTCGGGCATTGAGCCGCTGCATGTGACATCCATGGCAGAGCAAGTGCCCATCCAGAGGGAAACAGCAGCAGCCTTCCTCATCACTCAGTTGCATCCGGCAGTCCTAGGGAAGAAGGCACTTAGTTCACCTCAACCCAGGCAGCTAGGACACTGAGGACATCTTGGGAGTTTGCCCAGCTCAATACCACACTCCTAACACTGGAAGAAGGGATTGCCGGGCATGGAAGGGATGGAAGAGAAATCTGATGAAATACCTCAGCTGAACACCAGGTGTCGCTGCTGCAGCAGAAATAATGAGAAAAGCCTACATTTCCAGCAGTTAACCGGAGTACCTAGTCTTTACAGAAAAGATTAAACGAGTAGGACCAGAGACAAGAGACTAGAGATAGGTCACAGCACCTTTCTGGTTTTCCATACCCTACACTTCTCCTGTAGATGCCTGTCTGTTTTAGGACTTGACTTAACTCCTCCCCTCTCCCCAATTCCCATTTTCCTGCATCAGCCCCAGACCCCAACACTCACCTCACAGTGGTAGCACTCAAAGTGATAATCCCGGTCCATGGATATTACCCTCACGATGTCCTCACAGCCCTGAAATATGCAGACTCCCATGGCGATGAGAGCAGCATGACACCAGCTCCACCCTCCCCCCATACAGGACCCTTCCCACCCCAATGGGAAGATCATGCAAAGGCTCCCAGAGCCTCTTTGCAATCACCTGTAGCCTTGAGATGCCTTCGCAAATCCTGCCAGAACTCTCCCCTCCCTTTCCTTGTGGCTCCCCCACATGGAGCATTCCCTCTGTACGGGAGCCCTCCCTGGCCTTACCTACTTCTCCCAGCTGTGGGGGAAGCAGAGGAAAGGGAAAGGGGCAGATGGCATACATAAAGTAGGCTAAGCTGGGGACAAGGAGATTCAATAGGGTCTGGTTCCTCATGGGCTTTTGGCTTCTCTACCTAGGCACACCCTCTGCACATACAGCTTGAATCATTTCTGACCCCTCCTGCTAGGCCTGAGGATTCTTCCCACCTCTTCCCAGCCCCTCTATCTGTGATCTGGTGACCTAGACCTCAAAGAAAGTCTCCTCCTTTGGACTGAGGTAGAAGAGAAGCAGCCTGGGCCCAGTGAGGCTGTCAGACATGTCCAGGCCCGGATGTTAGGGTCAGGGTGGTGACCCCAAGAACAGAGTCACACGGGAATCTTCACAGAGTACATTCCTCAGCACCACCAATTCCTATGGGAGGCCAGACGTGTCTCCATCCCCTCCCCAGAGGCAGCGGCACTGGCTGAGCTGTAGGAGAACCCAGATATACTGACCTCTGAGGGGAGGATGGGTTGGCCGCAAGCTGCACACTTAGGGGCATAATTTCTGAAAGAGAAAGGGCAGAGATGAGCTGAGGCCAGGGAATCCCGGGGCCCAGTTCCACACCATCCCCCAAGGGGTGGACTCACTTGTGGTAGTCAGTGACACAGTACACCTGGTTGGAGAAGTCCACTGTGAAGGGGATGCCATCCAGGCACTTGTTGCAAACGATGCATCGGAAGCAGCCTGGGTGATAGGACTTCCCCATTGCCTGTAGGATCTGGCTCGCGGGGTAGGAGGATAATCAGTCCCCATCTAGTTCCTACTCTCCAACTACCCATTATGTTCTCTGCTGCTCTCACTAACCTTATCCAACACCCTGCTATCCTCCTAGGACAATGCTATATAATTTGAGGGAGCCAAGGAGTCTTAAAATGGAGGCAGAAACTCTGAAAAAGGTCTTAGAGAGTATCCCGGCCAGTAGTTTTCAACCCGGGCTGCATATTAGAATCACGGAGGGAGCTTTTAAAGAAAAAAAAAATCAATGCCTGGGTCCCACCCCACACCTATTATCACAAATTCTGGTGACGGGACCCAGGCATTGTATGTGGGGGAGGACACTGTATTTTTTTAACTTTTTCCCACGTGATCTACTAGGCTGCCAGGGTTGAGAATTACTGATCTCATTCAATCCCTCCTTTTTACAGAAAAGAAAACTTAAGTTCCAACTGATCCCAATCCATAGCAGAAAAGGGATCAGGACCCAGGACCCCACACTCCTAGCTCAGGCTGGAGGGCCCAGCTGTGCCTGCAGAATTAGGGAGGGGCCAGATCACAGAAGGCTGGATAGCAGGATTAGAAACCTGGATTTGATCCCATAGGCAAAGCGAAGGCACTGTAAACAGTTGCTCTGGGGAGAAATGGGATGAAAGTGATTTATCTGGTCATAGATTTCCTCTCCTGACCTCTCTCAGTACCATTTAGCCCCTGATTCCACCCCTCAAGCTCACAGAGTCTCAGCTGAAGGCACTGTCCTTACCTTCTCCAAAATCAAGTGACCACAGACACAGCATTTCTCAGCCGCCTCCTGAAACCCTGAAAACTAGGGAGAAAAGACAAAAGGAGGATGTAACTAAGCTGAGAATGATGGTTGGAACTCCAGTGAGCCACCAAGAAGGGGATCCCAGTGTGGGAGGCAATTCCAGGTCCAGGGAACCCCTCACTCACCAAATAATCTTCCTCGCAGTACACAGAGCCGTTGACGCTGTAGAAAGCCTTGCAGCGCAAAGTTCGCCCTAGAAGTAGCAAAGAAGGGGCTGGGACCTATCCTGCGGTCTAGGCGCAGGGCTTTTCCCGGTATGGGGTCACTGTTCCCCAATGTAGCATGACACATTCAAACCTGGACTCCAGTGCTTTTCCTTCTAACTGCTATCTTTCCTCCCTCCCCACACAAAAACCCCATCTGATGTAATTCCAATTTGCTTTGGCCTCATTCCAGCTAACTCCCCTCTTCTGCTTACTGCTCCTCCAGCTCCTGCCTCAACAGTTTACTACCCTCCCCTAAACAAGTGCCTTCCTCTCCAGAGCATGCTCTCCTCTCCAGTGCCAGTGCATGGGGAACCACCTGGGAGAGCAAGCCAACCACATGCACATGTACATGGTAAAGAAGCTCTGTCCAAACAAGGTGCCATACAATTTGCATAGACAGAGTCACACTGTCACAGTCCCCTCTTCTGCTTACTGCTCCTCCAGCTCCTGCCTCAACAGTTTACTACCCTCCCCTAAAAAAGTGCCTTCCTCTCCAGAGCATGCTCTCCTCTCCAGTGCCAGTGCATGGGGAATCACCTGGGAGAGCAAGCCAACCACATGCACATGTAGTACATGGTAAAGAAGCTCTGTCCAAACAAGGTGCCATACAATTTGCATAGACAGAGTCACACTGTCACAGGCCTTGCTTGCCCTCTAGGACCTTTCAACTTAGGAGACTCTTTGCCTGAGCATAGCTATCCTGCTATCATAGCCTTGTCTGTTTTCTCCCAGGGATAGACTATATGACAGTCAGGACATACTGCAGTTACTACCAGGGACAAAGTGCTTTGTGAGCAAAGCTCATTCCCCTTCCTGCTGTACCATGCTGTTTCCCCAAACTCGGAGGGACCCAGAGTCTCCAGGGTCAGAGGCAGTCCAGGATCTTCTGCAAGCAGACAAAGCAGGACCATTCCCCATGTGACCAATACCCAGTAACTGCTCTGGGGTGTCTAAATTGTCAGGGATGGAGGGCCAGCCCGTGGCTCACTTGGGAGAGTGTGGTGCTGATAACACCAAGACCACGGGTTTGGATCTCTATATACGGATAGCCGGTTAGCTCACTTGGGAGAGTGTGGTGCTGACAACACCAAGTCAAGGGTTAAGATCCCCTTACCGGCCATCTTTTTTTAAAAAAATAAAATAAAATAAAAAATAAAAATAATAAATTGTCAGGGATGGGGGAGGAGTGAGGACAGCTGGAGAATGGGCAATTTCCCACCTTTGTCTTCTTCCCATCAAAAACTCCACTTCCAGCTCTGTCCAGTGGTTTAGAAAAGCTGACTCAGAAACTCATGAGACATGGGAGGAAAGAGAAAGAGAGACATACCCAGAAGAGGCCTTATAAACAGAAGGACAGACAGACATATAGATGAACCTATAGAGAACCAGGCAGACACTGGGGGAGAGCAGGAGAAAAGCAGAGTACTAGAGTCAGACAGGCAGAGATAGGCGATTAAAGGTTTAGCAAAGGAATCAGAATGGGTAAGCAGTGGGGAGGGTGTAATGAGGGAGGTGAGGGAAGGGCGGGGGAGTTAAGGCCCTGGGAGCACCCCCCCAAAGCGGGCCTCCTGAGCTAACAGCAGCAGGCATTCCTGGAGCGTGATGTCATCAGCTTGGCATGGCCCGGTGGCCTGCACTCTAGCGAGGTGGCTGAACTCTGACCAGCCAAGAGAAAACCCCCCTCTCCACCCCCCACAGCTTCCCATTCCCCCAGCCCACCCCCCCTTCCCACATTCCAGTCTTTCACTGTCGCCCCAGGCAACTCGGCTGCCCGAGACCAAACCCCACCAAGGCGAGGCCAGGAGGGCTGGGCGGGAGTCCAGGCTGGGCAAGCAGGGAGGCACAAGAAAGAGGCAGGAACAGAGGAGAGGAAGGAAGCTGAACAGAAGAAGGGAGGATGGACTCCAGAAAGCAGATGTACCATGAGAGGGAAAGCCAGGTGGAGCACAGAGAGGGAAAGCAAGAGAAAAGGTGGGGCAGCTGTGGACCTCCAAACACTGGTTGGGGACCTGACAGTTGTTCTGCGAGCAAATGAAGAAGCACCAGCTCTCCTCCTGGGCTTATAAGTGTGTATGATGGAGTGAGGAGTAGGGGTGCTGAACTCACCACAGGAGCAGCAGACAAAGCACTGGGTGTGGTAGAGGCTGTCCAGGGCCTGGCAGGCATTGCTCTGCCCATAGATGCCTTTGTTGCACTTGATACAGGTGCCTGAGGGGAAAGAAGAGATTGTCAGCATCACGCCACACTCCCCCAGCTCAAAACCAGGGATTCTCAAGCTTTCCTGGCTGCTCTTTCCTGATGTGCCAGAGGACACAGCCTCCCTTTGATGGGTTCCCTTTTGGGAAGAGAGGATAACAAGAAATGGGATGCAGCAAAATCTTGGCTGAGCAGATCTGTTCTTGTTTACTTGATTAATCAACATATTTTTTGAGTGCCTATTTTGTGCCCAGCATAATACTCAATACTGAGAAAAATTGGAGAAAGTCAAAGATATGGTCTCTGGCTTTCAGATGCTTAGTTTCTGTTGGGGAGAAAAGACTAAACAGACAAGGTATGATCCCTGTTGCAGTGTGTGGTACAAATGGTCAGAGATGCCAGTCTACAGGGGCTCAGCAACAGATGTGAAAAAATTTCCTTGAGAAAGCAGACCAGGCCCAGAAAGCCTCTCTGGGACTTCAGTTTCCCCATCTGTAAAACTAGCTGCTGTTCAGCTATAGAATAATTTCTCTGTGCCACAGGCTTCCAAGGATGGAGGGAAGGATTTGGCTAAGCAGAGAGCCCTAAGCAGAGGGGACCGTCTAATCTTGACTCCTGTGGGGAGGTGGCTGCTGAGAATGCAGGGTGTGTTCCAGGGAGCAGGGTTGCACAGGAAGGGGAGGGAGGTGGCAGAATCCCTAATGCCTCCCTGTCGCTTTCTATCATAGGAGAGATACAGAGCTGAACTGCTCTTCCCTCATATTCTCCACTAAGATACATACACGTGGCTCTGGCACCTGCCTTTCCTGGGTGTGTTCTTCCCTCCCTCCACTCCTCAATTCCAGGTCCATGAGTGAGGGCAAGGGCCTGTCTTTGGGGAGCAGATCCCAACGGGCCCGCCCCACCTCTCCCCCTCGGCACACTGCCACACTCCCTGCCTGTTGGGGCCCATCCCAGTCTTTGCCCAGGGGCTTGGGAGCCTGTGCAGCAGCTGCAGCAACTGATGGGCCCAGGCCTGTCCTGCTCCCACCCTCTGGCAGCTGGGCAAGGCTGAAGCCAAGGAAGAGGGCCCCTAGTAGGGGCAGGAGTAGGAGGGTACAGTCAGGCTGGGGGAAACAAGGGGTCTGTAAGGGTTCTGTTAGGGGAGGCAACCAGGGAGAAGAGCCCGCCCCCTCAGCCCCATTCAAAATGTGGCCTTCAACCCAGGGAGATCTGCCACAAAATTGCCATGCCAGGGGCTGTTAGGGGAGGCAACCAGGGAGAAGAGCCCGCCCCCTCAGCCCCATTCAAAATGTGGCCTCAACCCAGGGAGATCTGCCACAAAATTGCCATGCCAGGGAGTTCTGTCAGAGCCATTCTTTGGGAAGCCTTGGACATTATGGGAAGACAAGAGGAAACTGCTCAGACATGTCTGCCTCACCTCATCTAACCCAGCATGCCCACACCTAGGTCCTTCCTGCCATTTTATTGCATGTTCCTGAGTTCCTTTCTTCCTTTTGGCTCTGATGGTTCAGCCAAAGAGACTTCTTTCTCAACCACCACTCCTGGGCCTCAAAAGGAAGCTGCTAAATGGGCCCTGTTACTCAGTCTCCCTTGATCAAAGTGGTTTAGCATCATCTGCTGTGGGCTTTCCTCTCTCTGGGTGGGTTTGGGGCTGCGCGTAAAGAATGGGGGTGGGGAAGTGGGGTTGAACTATGCAGGTCCCTTCCAGCCTGCAGCCCTACTACCTCTGAACCTCCTCACCAGCCATCCCTCCTTGTGTTCCTTTCCCTATTTACATTTCTAGCCACACAGTTCTACAGCATGGGGTCCAGGGCAGGAACACGGATAGAGAAAGGAGAGAAGGAGATGCTTAGAAAACTGAAGAGGCCCACTGCCCTGGGAGGTGAGCCCTCCACTTCTTTCCTATCACAATCAGATTGGCCTTTCTCTACATAGTGAAGAAGTACCGGTGAGTTTTGGCTAAAAGATCGTTCAAGACCTCAATATTCCCCACAGCTGAGACATAATCAATATTTCTTGAACAGAGTGGGGGAGGAAGACAGAGACCAGGTTTCCTTAACAGTAGCAGGAAGTAAGGGGCTACTTCTAGCCTGAATTCTAAGCAAGTTATGGCCACAGCCCAAGGCCAGGTTATTTATGGCAGTTACACAGGATCGTCATCCATCAGGGGTTATGGTGTCCAGGTGGTCATGGTTTTTGCTTTGACTTCCGGTTGAGGGGGAAACCAGAGGCTGGTACCACTGGGTCTCCGCTTAAATGCCCACGCACGCACCTAGCCAGCAAGACTGGGGCGGGGCAGCAGTTGGGTCCCTGCTTTTCGTCCCAGAGCGCTCCATCCTCCCTCTCAGGCTCCACTTCCCCGACAGCGGCCACCAATCCGCGTGTGCTAGGAAGCGCCCTCCCCTCCCCGCACCTCACCCGTCCGCCGAGCGGCTGCGGCCGGCCCCGCCCGCGGGCACCTGGAGCGCCGGGCAGGAGTCGGCACGCACGCGGCCCGCCCGCCCGACCCCCCCACCCGCC
>NW_007726364.1:190152-215098 GCF_000696425.1 Galeopterus variegatus
CGCCCGCCCGACCCCCCCACACGCGCATTCCCCGAATTCCTGCGGGTGGAGCCTGGGCCCGGGCGGGGGCGCGGCGCGCAGAAGCCTGCAGGGGCACCGCCGCGAACGGGGGAGCAATAAGAGGGGATGCTCTCACTGCCCCACTTGGTCCCCTCCCTACGAGGCCTCCTAACCGCGAACAACCCAGGCTGTAATGCTTAAGAAACTGTGAACCGCGAGATAATGAGCGGGTTGGAATTTAATAGGAATAAGGAGCCGTGGTCCATTTGAAACCCTGTAGGAAGGGGCAAGCGCTCTGGGGTCTGCCCCCATCCACCCCACTAGCCACTTTTCTGGTCCCGCGTCTACGCCTCGGACCCCGGGGCAACAGCAATTTGGGCCGTCGGGGCAGGGTAGAACTGAATGCGGTGACGGGTCCCTTCCCGTACCTAACCGTTTCTCTCTCACTCACCGAAGTAGTCCTCTCTGGCCTCTGGCTCCCGCATTCGGGCCCGGGCGGTCTCCGGAACGAACGGACCCGGCGGCTCCTCGAGACCCGACGGCTCAATCCCCGAGGGTTCCCCGCGGGCGCCGGCTTCTCGCCCACCGGTGCCCACCGTCAGGCGCAGCAACGCTGTGAGCTCATCCTG
Organism: Galeopterus variegatus; assembly: GCF_000696425.1. Taxonomy (NCBI): domain Eukaryota; kingdom Metazoa; phylum Chordata; class Mammalia; order Dermoptera; family Cynocephalidae; genus Galeopterus; species Galeopterus variegatus. The sequence goes on from NW_007726364.1 coordinate 190,782, forward strand.
GTATCGGGCGCCCGCGGCGCAGTCCCCGTAGCCGGTCACCGAGTGTCGTCCGGGTTGTGCCCCCCGTCTCTCCAAGGGCCCCGCGGCTCCCACTCCGGCCCCGACTAGCGCTCCCGGGCTGCCCAGGGCGGGAGGATACGAGTGGCGGCTTTCCTGGCAGCCGAACCCCGCGGGCCGGTGGGCGCACAGTCGGTCCAGGGCAGCGTGGAGCTCCGGGTAGGCGGACGGAGCACCTCCGGAGGAATAGTTTGCCGGAGCCCCGGCCAGGGGTGGGCCAAACAGGCAGGGCCCCGCGGGCAGGGGGCTCCCGTGACGCTGGTCGTAGCCCATGCTGATGCCGCTAGTACGATTGCTGCAGGGCCGGCTACCTCCGGCTCCGCCAGCCCCTGCCCCGTCCAGCAGCAGGCTGCCCCGGGGGCTGGACGGCTTGCTCGCGTCGCTGGCTGAGCTGCTGGCGAAGCTGGAACGGGGGCTTAGGGCTGGGGCCGTGGTCTCCAGGCGAAAATCAGGGGGCAATGACTGAGGTAGAGGCAAGGCCCGAGAGGGCGGCGGCGGCCCCCCGGGAAAGGAGCCTTCGTAGCGCCGCACCTCAAAGGAGCCGCGCGGATTCCGCTCAGCGTCCAGGGGTCCTTGCTCCCGGGCTGGCTCCAACGGCTCATCCCCAGGTCCCCCAGTAGCTCCTCGGGGCCCTGATTTTCTAGGTGCCCCCAACCCACTAAGGCGACCCTTGCCCGTCCCGGGGGTCCCATCAGACCCGGACCGGCTAGATTCACCCTTTCTGCGGCCGAACTTCTCCAGCAGACGACTGGCTTTCTCCCCTAACCGCTCCATGTCCTCGGGCTTGGGGCCTCCAGCCCCCTCCCCTCCCGGCACCCTGTCGCGTCTCGACGGCCGCTTCGCTTTCCCTGCGGTGGGACTCCTGTTCCTCAGGCGCACGGGGTAGGCGCAGGGGTTCAGCGGGACGTCCGGATGCCCGACGCCAGAAATCCCGCAGCATCCCCCAGCGGGAGGGGCTGCGTCCCCCCGCGCATCAGGGATTAAGCGGAGCTAGAAGGGCCTATAGCCGTGGCTGTCCCGTCCGCAGGTCTATCTGTTCACGCGTCGACTCGCCAGACCGCCCCGCTCTCCCCGGCCCCCGCCCCCCCTCGCTCTCACACTCTGCACAGACCGAACTTCTCCCCCAAACTTTTGTCTGCCCGGCCGGATCTACTTTCCAGGAAGGGCGGAGCGCTGTGTGCACGAGAGCGACCCGGTGTCTGCGCAGGGATCTTTAGTGCTGGGGGGCGGGCGGCGCCGGTGTAACTGCCCGGAGATGGAGATCCGCCGACGGGACGAGAGAGGAGGGCGACGGGCAGTTCGGGCAGCTGCGACCACAACACTCAAGAACTGAAACAGGAAAGAGTGTGGAGGGAGAGGGGAGGGGACTCTTTGTTTGCTGTTGGAATGCGCGGAGGGGCACGGTGGAATGTCGCGGTACAGACGGAACGGTGGAAGGCAAGTTGTACGCAAACACGGTGACTTTGTTCCTAGTGTGGGGACTGTGGGAGAGAAAGTGGTACAGAAGTGGCAAGACAGGGAGAGAGCTACAAAGTGGAAAACGGAGAGGAAAAAAGAAAGGCAGATAAATAAAGAGTTTCCGAGCCGTGTTCGTAAAGATAGCCTTGAAAGGCGAGGAAGCCCACTGAGAGGTAGAGGACAGGTAGCGAAAGAACTGAGATGGGCGCAAAGGTGGGGGGCGGCGGTGCGGAGACCGGAGGATGCACAAAGACAAGCAAGAGTTCGTGTAGAAAGAATGAGAGACAAACATAGACTGTAGTGAAAAGACACCACTTTTTGGATCCAAAGCTCAGTGATGGTGGAGTGGGAGGGAGGGAGATTTACCGTGTTTGTAATAGCAGTGAAAAGAGAGTAAAAGGTTTGGGACTAATCTCTAAAGAGAGAGGAGGGAGACAGTGTGTTTGTAAAAACAGCGAAAAGGAGTAAGGAAAGGTTTGGGACTAATCTCTACCTTAGTGGTAGGACAGATAGAGGGATAGACGGACACCCCCTGGTGTTGGGAAATGAGATTTTTAGCAAATATTTCAGGTGACTATGGGTTTGGAAGGCTTGGTTTTAGGGTTAGCGAACACCTCTCCCCTGTTGAGTGGCCCACAGGAGATTGGTGATAAAGAATAAGTAGTAATTTAAGAGGAAGAAAAGAAATGCCATTTAGAGGAAATAGCAAGTGAAAATAATCAGGATGGAAAAAGAAAAGAGGCTGATATTGGCCAAACTAGAAGGAAAAGAAGAAACCCTGGCTGAAGCTAAACATACCAAATTAAATTCCAGCCAACTGATTTTTCTGAGACTAGCACATCGAGGGCAAGGGGCGGAGAAAGTAAAATGGAGAAGTAAAATGACTCCTTTGTATTTAGATAGTAAATGAGTATGAAAATGATATGCAGACAAATACATATTATTTTCATCTCAACATTTAGAACACTTGTTTATAATTTTAGTGCAGCATTAGGAAGTAGGGAAGGAAAGGAGGTTGATTTGGCACAAATTATTTGGCTGCTTTGTCCTTGCTGCATTGTCTCCCTGACCTCATCTCTCCTGAGAATCAGCCTTTCTGTTTCCCTGGTCAAGCCTACAGCTTTTCTCTGATCCTGAGGAGAGTTTATTATTGGACTGGAAGCAGGGAGGACTGAAAGCAGTAGTAACAGAAGGGAGCTGTCAGGTTGCATCTAGAAACTGCTGTGAGCACCATCTTCAGGATTAAACATACTTTCCTGTCTCCACATGGCAAAGGAGAACTTGGATTCTTCCTTCCAATTACTTACATCCAAAATATCCTCACAGGGGCCGGCCTGTGGGCTCACTCGGGAGAGTGCGGTGCTGATAACACCAAGGCCACAGGTTCGGATCCTATATAGGGATGGCCAGTTGGCTCACTGGCTGAGCGTGGTGCTGACAACACCTAGCCAAGGGTTGAGATCCCCTTACCAGTCATCTTTAAAAAAAGAAAAAAGAAAAAAATATTCTCACAGGGCTGGCCAGTGAGCTCGCTTGGTTAGAGCGTGGTGCTGATAACACCAAGGTCAAGGGTTGAGATCCCGATATTGGCTAGCCCCTCCCCTCCAAAACCCCACAAAATATCCACACAGCCTCTAATATTTGGAAGCTTTGATCCTTTGGGGTGAGGATGGGTGAGTAAATCTTATGAAAAATTGAGAAGCCATTCAAGAAGGCCCATCCAGGAGTTGGTGGAGGTGACAATGGGCACAGTTAGGGGATGCAGCCTGTGTTTTAAGGGAATAACAGGAAGCAGAGACATGAAGGGAAAGAAGGGTACACTGATAGGGCATACTCCAGTAGTGCACATGTCCTTGGGGTAGCCATTCTACAGTCTGAATTGGAGCTGGGAGTCCCACAAGTCCTCTTCATCCCCAAGACTTTTAATTACAATCTGTATATACAGATGACTCTCTAATCCGTATCTCTAGCCTAGACTTTCTAGGACTAAAAAACTCAACTGACTACTAGCATCTCCACTTGGTTGTCTCAGAGGCACCCAACACCCTAAAAAGAGCTCATCTTCCCTGCCTCCTGAAACTGGCTCCTCCAGCATTCCATGAATAAATGGCACCATTAACCACTTAGCTGCTTAAGCCAGAAACCTGAGCATCAACCCTATGTCCCCCTTCTCCCTTGACCTCAAATCCAACCACATCCTATAAGAAGCCCTGTCAATCACCAAGTCTTATCAATTCTGCTTACTAAATATCTTTTAAATCTGTCCTCCCCCATCACCACTATATATGTCAGGCCATCATCTTTTATCTCCTAAACCAATGCAAAAGTTCCTCGGCCAAGACTTGCTCCCTGCAATCAATCTTATACCCTGAGGTCAAGTGATTGTTCTAATACATAAAACCAATCATTTCATTTCTCTGCTTAAAACCTTTCAGTGTTTCTCACTGCCCTTGAGCTAAAGTTTATATTCTTTAAGATATTTTACAAGGCCTTTCTACCTCTTCAGCCTTTTCTCTCAGCATTACCCTCTCCCCAAACTGGTTTAAAGAAGAATTTAACCTTGTCTGTACTCTCTTGCATCTCTCTGGACTTTTGTACCAGCTGTTCCCTGTTTGGAACATTCTCCTGGCCTCCCTTTCCCTTCTCCTGGTTAACTCCTCCCTTTCCGGTATCAGTTGAAACACCAGTCCCTCTGAGCAGCTTTCCACACTGAGAGTAGGTTAGCTACCCCTGCTGTGTACTGCCATTGCACTCTGCACTCTCCCGTGGTCATCCTCATCACAGTTCATTTCGTTGCCTACTTAATTGCCTGGCTTCTTGACTAGACAATAAAACCTCTGATCAGCTCTGTCCTTATCAGTAGTGTATCCATAGCACCTAGCACAGTACTTGACACCTAAGAAGCGATCAATATTTGTTGTATGACTGACTGAATGAATATAAAGCAATTTTTACTTTTCAGTCTATTCAAAATGTGCGTGTGTGCACACACACACGCGCACACACACACACATACACCTTCCTCAAAATACAGCTTGGCCAACAAGGACTAAGAAATAGCTACAAAGCTGTGTATTCTGCTTGGTGGGAGAGAAGCTGCTGGTGAGACATGAGAACTCTTTAAGCCTTAATTTCCTTGTCTGTAAGAAGGGAATAATAAAATATTCCTTATATAATTCAATAAACAATAGCTTTTTTAAAAAGTAAACAATAGCTATTGTATCTAGATCCCAATTCCCAAATAGTGATGGAGCTCATGTTCTCTTGCTCAGAAGAAATCAAGCCCATGACTGAAACTGCCCACCAGGTGGCAGTATTATTCTGGACTGGTCCTGTTCGGCTTCCACTGCAGAGCCATCCCAGCAGACATGAGGAAGCAAAAGGGACAACCATCTGGGCTCCTTCCCCAGAGCTTTGGGTGAAACCCAGGGGGGGGATCAACTCAGAGACAAAGGCACATGTGCTCCTTTTCTCATCCCATGATCCTCTGAGGCACTGTTTATGCTTACAAATAAGCATTTTCTAGCTTGCCATTCACACTGGAGGGAGTTGCCCCCCTTTTAGATAAGTTTTTTATCCCCTCAAAGCTTCCAGCTACCACTTGCCATGGAGACTGTGTTAAGAAGAGAGGCAAATTTGCTTTCTCAGACTGCGGAAGGCATCTCATTATTCTGGGACCCATTTCTAGGACGTGGGGAGTGGCAGAAGCCAGAGTTATTCTTGGTTATAGACTTTACTCATCCTTTTCCACCTTGATTTCAATGAATGAGCTCAAGTCAGGACAGCAAGTTTTGTGGGATTGGTCAAAAGATGGGGAGACAGGTCCATTCTCATCACCTCCCTCATCTTCCTGGAAATTAGGATTATAAAGTTCTGGTGGAAGGAGCTGGGCTTCAGCAGAAGGCATTCTGTCTGAGGGAGGCCCGTATACACGGTTAGCTTTAGTGCCATGCTTAGAGTTAGCATCCAGATGGTAGCAGAGCTCTGTGAGGCGTTGGGCCCGGAAACGGGGAGGGCGGGCCACCCAGACACCTGGCTCATTAAGACTGTCCTCTTCATCTGACATCAGCTCTTCTGTCACATCCTTCCACAGGTGTTGGTCTTCAGGTCCAAAATGCCTCATGATACTGGATCGGTTGGCAAAAAGCTAAGGTAGGAGCCCAGGACAGAGATTAGGAAGAGAAACAGACTATAGATTAGATCTGGGGGAAGGGTTTGGGTCGAGAGGGAGGTGTGTGTGTAAACTCTGCCTAAGGAAACCCAGTCCCCAAGTCAAATCAGGATTGGCTCCCCTCCTTCTCCTCTATCGGCCTACATTCCTGGCTCTCAACCATACTCTCAGATGCCATGTCCTCTGGCCCTTTCTATGTGGCTTATTAAGGTTTAGAGTTTACCATTTTGAAAGGAAGGCCTAGAAACCTACCCGGTATCGGCGACTTCGAAGTTTCTTCTCCTCTTTTTCTTTCAGGCCTTTAAAGGGGTTCAGAGAGTTACGGTACTCACGCCTCTTTGTAAGGAAGTAGGCCACACAGGCTCCTGGAGGGAGGGGAAGGAAGGGAGCAAGAATAGGCACCACAGCCCTTTTTTCTGCCCTAATGAGGCATTCCTACTGAATGGGAGGGAGGTTGGGAAACACTGTTTAGATGATGGGCTTTCTTGGCATACCCACCGCCATCTATTCACTCCTCTTCGGTTTAGCTCTCTTTGCCCACCTCCATCTCCAACACTAATTCCTGAATATCTCCCAGTAGAAAATGATAACTCCAATTGCTTCTATGTCCCTCCACCACCTTAAACCTACCCCTATTGACACTCTGCTGATAGCAGATTACAAGTACTTTTTCAGCAGAAGCTTTCATAATACTTCAGGGTTAGCTACAAATAACAGAAGTGAGCATGGAAAGTAGAATACCCAGGACATATTTAGGGACAGAAGGGCAGGCCTGGCTTCTGACCTCCTCATTATAACACTTCAGATTCAGACCCTGCATAAACATAATGCATGATGGTGTTCTGGCCCTTTCCTTCTCCCATTTTTATTTCAGACTGAGTATGGGAATAAAAAGGCAATTTGGGGTAATCTTATGAATATATATATTATAGGTGAGAATAGCAAAGAAAGGGCTTTAAATCCACTATTAACAAAACCGCCTAATTGATCTTCATTATGCCTCTTCTCTGACCAACAATGGGCAGGGGGAAAGGATGGGATGGCAGTTAAATCAGTTTTTCTCACCTTTCAGCTCCTTGTCAGTGTAGTTGTGGGGACTGGTCACCAGCTCCTGCTTGAGCTTTTCCAGAAGGAACTTCACTACTGATATATTCCAAGAGGACTTGATGCTACCACAAGGAGAAAGGAGTAAATAAGGCAGTTAGCTTTTTTTTTTTTTCCTTTTTGTCTTTTTTCGTGACCGGTAACAGGATCACAACCCTCAGTGTCGTGCCCGTACTGCGACTGGCAACAGGATCGCAACGCTCGGTGTCACGCCCGCACCGCGCTCAACCAGTGAGCGGACCGGTCTCTATATGGGATCTGAACCCTCGGCGGGAGCGCTGCTGCACTCCCAAGCGCTGCACTCTACCGAGTGCACCACCGGGCGGGCCCAGGCAGTTAGCTTTTTAAGAGCCAAACAAACAAATACCCAGGACTAATCAACTTTGTGGTAGATTCCTCCATGGCCCAAGACAAGATACAAGGGACAATGGAAAGATCGAAGGCTTACCCTGATTATTTCACTGGAGCATCCCCCTCTACTTCCCTCTCCTTAGCAAAGTACCTTGTGATTCTTTTTCTTCAAGAAGACCATACCTTTCAGACCCATTGAATCTCTTGTCATTGGTGATGTGGTTATGCACATTGTGGACCAATTTCTAGGGGGAAAAAAACAGAATCAAGCCAGGAGCGGATATTATGAAAACTCTCCCCTGGTCCCTAGGGTAAAAGGCATTGTCCCTATAGGTTTCTTTCCCTGAATTCTTCCAATAGCCTTAGTGCTTTTTTTGTAGATGCCCTTTCTTAGCCAGACAGCCTATCCAAGGTAGTATTTCTTTTTTCTTTTTGGCAGCCTGTTGGTATGGGCATCTGAACCCTTGACCTGGGTGTTATAATACCATGTTCTAACAAACTGAGCTAACTGGCCAGCCCAAGTTAGCATTTTTTTTTTTTTTTAAGATGGCCAGTAATGGGATCTTAACCCTTGACTTGATGTTATCAGCACCATGCTCTCCCAAGTGAGCTAACCAGCCATCCCTATATAGGGATCCGAACCCATGGCCTTGATGCCATGAGCACCACACTCTCAAGTGAGCCACAGGCTGGCTCCCCAAGTGAGCATTTCTAATTGGAACTTTTTTCCCCCTTTCATTTAATTTATATTAAGATTCTAGGACCATTCCTGATTTTACTACTGTTTCTGAGTAATGTGATCACTGGAACAGGGAGTCTCAAACATTTCTACTAATACACCCCTAGTAGCAAGGAGAGAGTAAATATACATACACCAAGGCTACTACAAGTGGACATTTATTAAAGCCCCCTACTCTTGCAAATTTACAGTTTTTCCTCAAAATACATCTGTATTTCTTTTAATATAAAAATGTTTTCTGAAATCTTCTAGTAAAATTGATGACCCACAAAAAGCCCCAGGTTTGTCCATGGCATGCTTGCATGCATGTGCATGCACTCTCTCAAACTCTCTCTTTCTCTCTCTCTCTCTCTCTCTCTCTCTCTCTCTCTCTCTCTCTATATATATATATATATATATATATATATATATATATATTTGCACATTGCCACAAATCCCAGGAGTACACACACCATGATCTGAAAAACACAAATCTAAAATAACAGAAATGTGAGTTGGAAAGGACCTTGGAGGGCTGGCTGGTTGGTTAGCTCAGTTGGTTAGAGTGCAGTGTTATAACACCAGTGTTAAGGGTTTGGATCCCCATACCAGCCAGATGCCAAAAAAAAAAAAAAAAAAGATGGAAAGAACCTTACAGACTATTTCACACAATCTCCCTTTCACATCATTAAACGGGCTGTCTTTTAGCTTTGCTTGTACATGTCTAAAGACTCCTTTTGGAGTCAGCTTATTCTGTTGTTGAACATTTCTTTTTTTTTGAATCTAACTCATCAGCTGAGATCTGGCCAAAGGGAGCATTACTTCCCTGAGTAGAACTCTATACTTGTCAGAATGAAACCCAAGATGGTGTTACTTTCACCCCCACTCACAGTATCACAGAGTTCATTCATAGTGAGCTTGGAATCTAACTCATCAGCTGAGATCTGGCCAAAGGGAGCATTACTTCCCTGAGTAGAACTCTACACTTGTCAGAATGAAACCCAAGATGGTGTTACTTTCACCCCCACTCACAGTATCACAGAGTTCATTCATAGTGAGCTTTTAGTCAACTCAGGTCCATTTTTTCTCATGGATTACTGTTTCCACCATTCTGCAACTGGTTTTTTAAATTTTTATGCAGGATTTTACATTTCCTTCTATTAAATTTAGTTTTGGTTTTTCTGATTATATTTTCATCCTAAGCTGCCTCAGTCAATGGACGTTACCCAGTATCAAATTAACTGATTTATATCCTAGGGCCAGCCGTGGCTCATGTGAGAGAGTGTGGTGCTGATAAAACCAAGGCCACGGGCTCGGATCCCTATATAGGGATGGCTGGTTAGCTCACTTGGGAGAGCGTGGTGCTGACAACACCAAGTCAAAGGTTAAGATCGCCTTACCAGTCATCTTTAAAACAACAACAACAAAAAAAAAACCAGATTCATATCCTGACCTAAGGGCTTCAGCTCCATATTCAGAAATCCCCAATTTATCCTTCTACCTCTATGGCTGACTGACAATACCAACTTAGGAAAGTATTATCAACTCTTTATAGCTAGGATCTCCAGTCTATAAAAAAGACATTGTACTAGCTTCATATTCGACATAGTTATTTTACCTGTTAGAAGTCCAAACCTAAGGAATCACAAAGGAATAGGTGAATGCTCCAGAAAGAATTTGGGAGAGTTTTAAAAAAGAAGGGAAAAAGAGAATTGCATAGCTTCCAAGTGGCGTGAAAGAGATCCGCTGATAAAAATCCAACCAGGCTTGAAGTGGAAAAGGAAAAATACTCTAGACAATAAGCAGTTTTAAGACTGTAAAGGCTGCTGGCTCACCTACCTCCTGAGTGAGCTAAAAATAAATACATTTCCTCAAGGGGTGTCTGGAATCTGCAGCCTTCCCAGGAATTTTAAAAGTTCTGGTTTGGTCCTTTTGGTTCACAGGATCCCTAGCAGCAATCTACAGGAGCCCCAGCCAATTGGAGAGATGCCTCTTTGATTCCTTCCTAGGACTAAAGATTGGAACAGTGAAGATCTGCAACTATTCCTCCCCCTCTAAACCCACAGTCTGGCACAAGAACATTTTAAACCTTCCTCTGTGGTGGGCAGCGAAAATCCCCGACTGGTCCACTAGATCCTCTTCAAGCACTATAATAGAAGAAGGAAGAAGGAGTATAAGGAAGAAGCCAGGCCTCAACACTATATCTCTCTGGAGGCAGGAGGCAGGAATGGAATGGAAGTGATGGAGAATCCTGATTTTATGCAAGTTATACTTATCACACATTTATTTATGATTTAAACACTATGAAGTTTTGGGAAATCCCTTGAAATGCATTTCTAGGTACATGCTTCCATTTCTGTTACTAGCAGCAAGAGTGGTCCTCTTGGACCATAAATCCATGACAGAAAAACTGAACTCATCCCCTATTCTTGATAAGTGAGGAAATGTCCCCAAACATAACCAAAATTCAAAATGAAGATTAGAAACAATTTTATACTGATTGTGAATGGTATCTTTCCAGGAAAAAAAGAATCCATCAATGTAAAAACAAATCGAATGAAAGGAAGAGTAAGACGGTATCTGAGAAAAAGAAAAGGAAGAAGGAAGTAATACAGATAAAGGAGGTATAATGGTAATTCTCCAGACACGTTTTCAGTCTTTACTACGACTATAACAAGAAGAAATGGGCTATATATTATGATGGGATTTAGGTTGGATGTGGGGTGTGACTTCTACTCCCAACCAGGACTCTCCAGTTACTTCACGTCAGCCTTTATCCAGAAAATGGAAACTCATTACAGTCAATAGGAATATTAAATGACAGGAACATCCCATGGTTATCAGAAAAAAGCTTTTTGGCACAAAGTTGATCCAAAAGACTGTGATCACCCTAGAAGGTTTCTCAGCCTCTGCACTATTTACATTTTGAGCTGGAAAATTCTGTTATGGGGGGGCTGTTGTGGGCATTGTAGGATGTTTAGCAGAATAACTGGCCTCTGCCCCTAGATGTCAGTAGCATTCTTCTCCCCCACCTCCCCACCCCCTACCCCAGTGGTAATGACCAGAAATGTCTCCAGATGTTTCCAAATGTCCTCTGGGGGCAAAATCACCCCAAGTTGAGAATGATTGCCCTGAAAGATCTCTAGGTTTGGCAGCTGCCAGGCTGGGGGCCCCCAGTTCAACAGGATGTTCCTAGAATATCCAGGCTGCACCAAGAAGGTTTCAGGCAGGCTTGGTTCAGGCCAGTCCCTTCCCTGACAAAAGCTCTTGGAATGACTAGAATCTCCAAAACTTTATAATGAATTGAGTGGCCTTCTGTATCTTTGGGGTTTGGGACCACCTCAGGACAGCTTGGCTTTTCCACCCAGGAAGCCCCTTGCCACTTACCCTGCACACTGACTAAATTTGCAAGCAGTTTCCAGTGCTGCCCTTTGGTGATCAGTCTGCTCAATCCCTTAATGATCTTCCCATTAGGATTATTAGAATACTGGGAGATGTGATATAATTCCCTTCTCTTTTAAAGGAAGGTATCATTTTATCTGGAAAAGCTTAAAAGCTAGACTGACACCAAGGGGACTGCCTACCCCTAGGGCTACAGAATAATGTCTCCTTATCCCTCCTACTCCAGTAGGATTTGGGATACCATTGATTCAATATGGGAAGCTTAAAATCAACCCACCCTTCACTCTTCACTTCTCTTTCCAAACTGAAGAAAAACATAGAAATTGAGCTCACTCACAGACAGTACCAGATCCCGCTTGCGCCTGGAGTTCTTCTGCCCACTTCCTCTGGTCCTGCATGGGGACGCAGTAAACCCTAGAGAGTGTCTTAGCTCCCCAGTGCTCCCAGGGCCTGTCTCTTCCAAGGTACTGTCCAGTGCAGCAGCAGCACTAAGCATGTCCTCCGGGCGGGGTGGTGGTGGCTTGGTTCCATTTTCTGGCCCCGTTTCTAAGGTTGCCCGCTGGATAGCCAGTTGTGTGGCCGGTGAGAGCTGCTTGGCATAAGCAGGGACCAGCACTCGCTGTACTGCACCCTCAGAAGCCACATAATCATCCACCAGCTAAGAACATAAAAAAAAGAACAGCCTATTAGCCAGCCAGGTTTGGGGGAACCTGGTCAACCATTACTCTTTGACCAAAAGTAGTGAACAGAGAATGGAGAGAAGGGGGAATCTAGCACAGTCTTTAATGGTCAATGGCTTATTTTTCTGTGACTCCTATGGGAGTGTTGGGCAAATGTTTCTTGTGTGTACAGGGCCTCTCATGCTGGGTCATTACTGTAGGGCTGCTTACAAGGATAAGACATGTTTCTGATGCTCTGTTTGTGAGTAGTCATTTATGGTTTGCTTTTGGGTATAAGAAATGTAGGTAGATAAGTGTTTTGTCCAAAAGGGGTTGAGGGAGGAAGCAATGACTAGAAAGGGAAACCAAACAAGAGAAGGAGCAAGTAAATAAAATGGTAACAACAATAAAGAGAAATAAAAGAAAAATGAGAGCAAAGGAGGGAGATATGAAGTCAGAAATCCCTAGAGGCTGGCACTGAGTGCTCCCCTTGCCCATCCTCCATTCCCTTCGCAGGGCCAGTCTGTGCCCCCACTTTGATCCTGCCCCAGCCACATCTGGCTGCCCTGACCCTGACATCTACCTGACTGCCTGTGCCCTCACTCAAGGACATAGGGCGCAGGAAAAGGAAGGAGAGAGCAAGGTAGAGAGAGGGAGGAAGAAAGGAGGGGGGAATTCTGCAGCCAAGAAAACAAAACAGTGAAAGTGGGGAAAAAACCACATGCACACAGAAAGAAGCGGGGGAGGAGGCTGAGATTTATAGACCTGTGAGATGCTTTCTGCGCTGTGAAATCTAATTCCATCCTGGCAGCTTGGAAGCCTTCCCTGCTTGAAAGAACCCACAGCTCAGGGCAGTGCCTGGCCTGGCACCCTCCTGCCTCCCACCTTCCAGTTCCTCCTCCTTCAGGCCTGAACCACTGAGAGTCCTGACCAGGCAGGCTGGGGTGAGCAGCAGTGCCCACTACCCACACAGCTGTGCCTTCGGAGAGCAATTACCAGTTGCCATGTTACACTGGAGAGGGAGAGAGGAGCTTCTATATTCACTCCTCAGATCTGGCAGATGGTCTGGGGGTTTCATCCCTCCCGTCTACCCTGTGTGTTCTGCTCCTTTAGTCTTTTCTGGGTGTCTAAGTCTCCTCATGGCAGGAAGAGGAAGAGAGAGAGGGCAGGCAGAGAATAAGGTGGAGGAGAGTCGACAGACCTCCCACTGTGTCTTAAGTGGCAACACATCTGTTATTTTCCCATCTCTATGATCGCTGTAGTGGCTCCATCTCCTTTTCTTACTTCCATGTGTGACATTCTGCAGTTCCTACTCTACCCAGCCAGGATTTTCCTCCTCATATGGCCCTTGAGCAGTAAAGAAACTGAAATAGCACAATGTACTTCTGTGTCTTTTCCTGCTCAAAAATATGCTCACTTGCTTCCGTCCTTTCTTCCCTCTTTCTCCCTATGTGTTGTTCTTTTACTATTAACTTTCAATTGTCAACTTTTCTGCATTTTATTTCCTTTTCTCTACCTCACTCTCACCTTACCTCTCGTATGTAAATTCTCTTTCCACTTAGCTTCGCCTTTCTTTATGCTCCTTTTTGCACTTTTTCTCCTTCCTCGCCCCTTCATTTCCACTGCCTCCTCCCCCATACCTGTCTTCTATCATCTTTATCTTTGTCCTTCCCTCTCTCTCCACTTCTGTCTCTCCCCTCCACATTCCCATCTCCCTCTGTACTGAACTCTTGGCATGCAGAGGGCCCATGATAAAATATGAATGAGCAGTCAGTGCACAGCAGGCATTCTCGCCAGGAGAGGCAGAGCCCATGGGGCAGCCGTGAGTGCCATACGGAGCTATGGAGAGAGAGCAAAGGACATTCCCGTCACCACACACACCAAAAACTGACCTCTGCCAAAGAGGCTGAAGAGGAAAACAGGAGTGCTGACTATCCCTGAAGGCAAAGGGAATTTGGTATTTATCACAAATACAAACAAAAGAAAGATTTAAAGATGGAAAGAAAAGAGAGAAGAGAAAGAGAGAAAAAGAGGCCAAGGAAGAGCACTAAAGGGCAACAACACTCTCCTGCTGCACTCACGGGATTGAGCAGCGGGGCACCCTCGCTGGCAGCCAGGGCGCACGCTGGGAGCCGCTGGTCTCTCTGTGTGGCTGGGAAGCCCAGCGGCCCAGGCCCCACTGCCGAAGCTGCGCCCAGCTGCCACAGCTCCTCGATCACCACCTGCACACCGCTGCCCACACCATCACACTCCTCCTCCACAGCAGACAGGGCTTTGCAGGCTTCTCCGGGGCTCTCCTTGAGAGGCCCAGGCTCCTCAGGTGGGGAACTACGTGCCTGGCTTTCCCCGTCTTCATCAGGGGTGGATACTTTCCCCTGCCTTAGCTCACCCACTTCCTCCTGGAGACGTTTTAACAACTCATTGTTGGCCTTGGCGAGACCCAGGGCGGCCTCAGCCAGACCCACTGCCTTGTCCACCCGCTGGTAGATGATATGCAGGAGCTGCTCTGAGCTCTGAACAGCCAGGCCATGTCCAGTCACTGTGATGGGGGTGCTGGGAGGAGGATTCCCACCCTGAGAGCCTGTGCTGGCCCCGCTAGTCTCGCTCTTACAGGCACAGCAGCAGCATCTGGCCTCGCTGCCACTGGGAGGGGAGAAGAGAATGGTGGCACTGAAGGACATGGTTGATGGGGGCAGTAACAACTGGCTCACACCACCAGACCGCTCCAAAAGCTGTCTTCGTCAACCGGACTTCACAAGTTTGGAAGGAAGCACTGGCCTCTTTGGATTAACTTTCCTTTCTCATCAAGAGTGGTCAGAGGGGCCCGGGCACCAGGCCATGTTCTGTGAAGGAGGAGTAGGCAAGTCATGAACGAGCACACAGTCCATGGCTGCCTTTCCTCAGCCTGCGGAGGGGAGAGAGATGCTTCTTCTATTTGCAGATCCTAGGCTCCCCTTGCATAACACACTGAGTGTCACATTCGCCCCTTACTGAAAGGGTGACGCCTACAAAGGTCTTCCTGATGAACACAGTTTCAAAGTGTAGAAGGCATTCCTCTGCACTCAAGCATAGAACTCTCCACCACTGCAACCTAAGGAACAGAGAGGGGACTCAAAAGTACCCACTGGTATCTGGAAAGATCAGAAGATTAAGGAAGAAAATGTAGATGTGTCTCTTCCTCTTCCTCCTCCTTACTATCTTTACTGTAATAACAATATCTTATTTTTCTCCTTTGATATCATCCCTTAAGGAGTTAGAACACTTCATGTAGGTTATCTCATCTACACAACAGCGCTAGGAAACACATATTACCCCAGGCCCAGAAAAGAGACACACAGAGAAGTTTTATGTCTTTTTCAAGGTCAGAGGAATACAGTAAAATACAGTTATTGCTACTTTCAATTTAGTGTTGTATATTTTTTAACTGATACCACTTTTTTTTTTTTTTTAAGATGACCAGTAAGGAGATCTTAACCCTTGACTTGGTGGTATCAGCACCACGCTCACCCAGTGAGCTAACCGGCCATCCCTATATGGGATCCGAACCCGTGGCCTTGGTGTTATCAGCACCACACTCTCCCGAGTGAGCCACGGGCCGGCCCCTGATACCACTTTTTTGTTGACATAAACCATCATGATTCTTCCTCTATAATTTTCATTCAGAGTAAGACTCCTAAATAAGGAATACATGGATCACTGCAGCCCCCAACATGTCACCAACCTCTCACTATTGCATCATAAATGTTTTGGGGATGGGGGTAGGGAAATGAAATGAAAAGCCGGATCAGGGAACTGAGATGGGGTAACCCAGGGCTGCACAGCCCCTCTGCTCTCATAGTTGTATACCTGGGCCTCTAGCCCGGGCAAAGGAAACTAGCTGTCCTGAATCCTCCAGTCAGCAGCCCAGAAAAATCAACTGTGGGGCCCCTTGTCTCCACTTCTCATGCTCTGTAAGGGAGAAGCCAAAGTTCAACAAGAATGTTTAAGTAGCTATGCTGCCACTTTGCCTACATGACCAGCCCCCATAAAAGGAGAAACTAGAATATCAGTGATAAACCAAACTGCCTATCTTGAATTACTGTAGTTAAGCAACCAAACTACTCCAGAAGGGAAAAAAAAATAAAGGAGGGGGGGGTTTGATTTGTACCACTAAGAACACTCCAAGGAACTTAATAAATATTGTCATTTTCTAAATGATACTTGATTATAGAAAAAAGAATCCTTCTGCTTAAAGCTCCATAAGTGACAAAACCTTAAGTATGTTTACAATTTCCTTGAGAAATACATTTCCATCTTACTCTGTAAATTATATCATAACATCACAAAAGAGGAGGAGGAGGTTAGGAGAATTTTCTATACATTGAAGGGTTTTTTTTTTTTTTTTTTTTTTTTTTGAATCAGCAATCTCATTTCAGAAACAGGCAATATCAATGCCTCTGAGATACTAAGACATAAATCTGACAATGCATTTTAATTACATTTGGTTATTAAAGAATAGTCTTTAATTTGCTCTTTCTACCACATATATCGAAAAAATGGCTTTTCTGTGACAGGTATTCACTTCTTGCAAGAACTTAACTCAAATCCATTTACCACCTCCCTGTCATTAAAGTCACTGGAAGGCACAGCTAAACCTGAAACTAAAGGTTAAACCAAATTAAAACTAAAGGTTAAAGGAAAGCACTAAGCGATTCCATGTCAACTTATAGATGAATCATTCACGTATTATTTTCCTTCCTAAATAAGGGTCTACACTGCTTCTATAGGGTTTTTTTTGTTTTTGTTTTTAAAACCAACATCATGCAAGGAGTTTAGCCTTATACATGGAAGCTGTGAGAAAAAGAAAATTATGTTTTGCTAATAGTAGATGGCAGTATACAAATGCTTCACAAATGGGTTCAGTATTTGTAAAGTCAGGAATTAAGATGCATCAGATTGGGACACTGGGCTGTCCAACCCCCTTCAGGTGCCAAAGTGACAATTGCTGTACTCAGTTCTCTTGCCTTGCACACTTAATCTTTCTTGCAAGAGACTTTTTTTTTTGGCAGCTGACTGGTATGGGGATCTGAACCTGTGACCTTGGTGTTATAAGGATGTACTCTAACCAACTGAGCTATCCAGCCAGCCCGTTGCAAGAGACTGTTACCTCTACCAGTGTTAAGCCTGCCTCAAGGCCTTCCCTTCTCCTTTAGCCAGTGAGCATTGTTTTTTTTTGTTTTGTTTTGTTTTGTTTTTTTGACCAGTAAGGGGATTGCAACCCTCGGCATGGTGTGGTCTGCACCACTCTCGGCCAGTGAGCACACACTGGCCATCCCTATATAGGATCCGAACCCGTGGCCTCAGCTCTACCAGCGCTGCACTCTCCCAAGTGAGCCATGGGGCCGGCCCCTTCCCTTCTCCTTTAAATGGTCTTTCTTCAGTCACCTTTCCAAAACAGCTCTGTACTGCAGGAAAAAAAAAAAATGAGGTTCTTATCTGGCAGCACCACTTATAGGCTGTGTGAACCTGAGCAAATTATTTCAGTTTTCTGAGTTCCAGTCTTCTCATCTCTGCCTACTTTGAGTGTTCTTGTGAAGATTATACATAATATATATTAGGTACCTACAGAGTGCTGGCACATGGTTGGGACTCCACAAATAGCAGCTGGATGATATTATGATTATTCCTGTAAATTTTTGTTTTCCCACCCTGGACACCATCCTGATTCCTTAATTCTGAATAAAATGCAGTGGCTTGAAATGGAATTTGGGAAAATTTGTCCCTAAATTTAATATCAAATTTCTAAGAAACAATAAGTTCTAGTCTGTAAGCATGCATTTGTAAGTATAAAACCTTCTGTGATGCAAATTAGAAAGGTAATTGAGAAAATAGTATTTGCAATTTACTTACTATCATGACTAGGCCTTATACTAAGGATAATACTTAACTCTGGGCTGGCTGGTTAGTTTGGTTGGTTAGAGTATGGTGCTGATAACACCAAGGGCCAGGGTTCAATCTTTAAACCAGCTAGCTGCCAAAAAAAAAAAAAGAAAGAAAGAAAGATACTGAACTCTGCTAGTTTTTTTTTTTTTTTTTTAAAGATGACCGGTAAGGGGATCTCAACCCTTGGATTGGTGTTGTCAGCACCCCGCTCAGCCAGTGAGCGAACCAGCCATCCCTATATGGGATCCGAACCCGTGGCCTTGGTGTTATCAGCACCGCACTCTCCCGAGTGAGCCACGGGCTGGTCCCAAACTCTGCTAGTTTTTAATTCTAAGTGTATTTTCCTATTTTGAGTTCACTTTGTTCCTCCATTTCCTTTCTGCTTTTCTACTTTGAGTATTACCATACTATGCCCATTTAAAATATTGCATTCAGGGCAACAAATAGGTGTTTTCTTGAATTAAGCTGTCTATTAAAAACCTAATACAGTGCAATGCAGCACAATGTACATTCAAATAACTCTTTTTTGGTTTCCATGGACACTTGCTGACTTGATTTCTGTGCCTCCTGCTATAGTCTCCCACCTAAACTCTAAGACATGGAAAGAAATTGGGGTCAGCAGGTAATAAAGGAGTATTTTACATTACATTTATTAACCAGACAACTTAAATGCTGGATCAGTGATTAAAAACGAAACACTAATTTCCATACTGGCATATATTACCATTAGAGAATGTAAGTGGGGGCTAGCCTGTTAGTTGGTTAGAGTGTGGTGTTCTAACACCAAGGTCAAGGGTTCAGATCCCCATACCAGCCAGCCATCCCACCCCCGCCAAAAACCAAAAAAAGACTAGAAAAGGTAAGTGGGAAAAAAAAAGCTGTTTCTGAAAATTCTCTATATGTAAGGCCATGTAAAAGATGATTCACCAAAATGGATTGCTACCAAGTATTCAAATGAAGAACAAAGTCCCTACATGCCAGGAGCTTACAACATATTTGAAAATGGGAATGCCTGAAGAACATGAAATGTTCTAAACATGGAATAAAAACAAAGCAAAATACACACAAGTGTCTAAAAATATGATATAGATGAAAAAAATTCCTGGGGAGTTTACTTCAAAATAATGGAAAGATCAACAGAATGAAATCATACAAGAGTTCTTATAGAAGAAAAACCTCCAAATGAGCCTTGAGCAATGTACAAAATGAACTGGTAGGGTGGTAAGACATTCTAGAAAGAAAAAACAAATATTACAGGACTTAACAGGTACATCTGAGAGGTCAGAGGAAAAGGGCTTATACAGTAAAGTGAAGAGAGTTAATAGAGGACTTTGAAACCAAGTTGAGGAAACTCTTAAAGCAGGGGTCAGCTAGAGAACCTTAAGCTAGTGACAGAAAAATGCAAGAGTAATTATGTCACATCTGGAGTACTAGAAAAGAACTTATAGATTGTAACAGATAATGTGGTAGTGTCTATAATATAGTTCTATTATCAATTTGAATTATTCATACTGAGAAAAATCTCTCCAAAGTAAAAAGAGTGTCTTCATAGCATACAACTTATTTCCCAGGGAATAAACTTTATTATATCTTTTTTGTTGGTGGTGGTGGCTGGCACGGGGATCTGAACCCTTGACCTTAGCGTGTGTTATAACACTGCGTGCTCTAACCATCCAGGCTAACCAGCCAGCCCTATTATGATATCTTTATTTTACTTTTCATATATAACTATTTAATTCAATAATCCATGAAGCAATCTATGGAATGTTTGGCAGAGCAATAGTTAACACTAGTAAATTATCCAGGCAATGTCATTATTGTTAATTTTTTCCCCAATCTATTATTAAATATTAATACTGTCAACTTTTGAAATTTCAGATTGCTAAATAATTTTTTTAAAACCAAGTTTATATTTTTGTTCAAGAAAGAAAAAATAGGAATAAACAAGATGGACCACCATAGAATAATATTCATGCCTTTTACAAAATGCTATCAACTTTTAGAATTGGGTGTTAAGAAAAAAATCTTCATTCAATCTTATGATGAGTTGCCAACACAATGTGACAGTAGATGTCAAACTCAGGTTTGACATAAAATATAAAATATATGTGTTTGGAGTTCATTTCAGTATTGGTCTAATTTTAATACATGTGAAATGAGCCTAGAAAATATACTTTTCTGTAATTTTGATATTTTTCATAAGTATTTAGATAAAAAAAAAAAGGAAGAAAACTCATCTCCTTCAGATAGACAGCTCATGGTGAGACTGTCCCTAATCTTAACTATCCCTTTCCTCCCAAGTCACATGTATTTTTGTTAGGACTAAATATATCATACTCTTGGCAGTTCCCTTGCTTGCTTTCTCCCCATTCTGAGTTTAAATTTTCTGCATGACTGCTTTCACCTCCAAACTATAAAAAATAAAAGTTTTCTCACTATTTAATAGTGTATGATATGGTATCACTCAGATGATGTATGTTTTTATAACAGGTCCTTGACTCATTCGGGGTCATGCTAGCAATGGACTTCCTTAAATATGATTACTGGAAGCACGGCAATTCATATCATAATCTTCATTTTAAAAATGAAATAAAGGATAATGGCCACTTAAAACTTCCTGCTATGCTGGTCAGCCCTGCTCTTCCATTTCAAGGTGTAAAATGGCTCACCTGTTAGAGGGTCCTCTCAAAACCTATTTCTATCAGAAACAAGCTGCTGGGCTGGCCCGTGGCTCACTCGGGAGAGTGTGGTGCTGATAACACCAAGGCCACGGGTTCGGATCCCATATAGGGATGGCCGGTTAGCTCATTAGGTGAGCGTGGTGCTGACAACACCAAGTCAAGGGTTAAGATCCCCTTACCAGTCATCTTTAAAAAAAAAGAAAGAAAGAAACAAGCTGCTTATCACACCAGACCAGGTACACAAATACCATAATATACAATTTTCCTACATTTGAAAAGAGTGACGTCTGTAATGAGCTGCAAAAAAAACCTAAGACTTCATTTTTAGGGGTAAAAAAAAAAAAGAACTGTATACTCAGAGGGCAGAATGGGGTCTTAAAAAGATTCCATGTAATCCGAAAATTCCAAGTACACTTGTACAGTAGGACAAGAGTTTTTAACCCAATACAGTATTCCTTTTTATTTGCATTTGCTAAAGTGCAAGTTGGTAAGATTAAAATTCCGGTTTCAGGCTTTCATATAAATGTGCTCGGAGGACTCTTGCTGCCTTTCTGGAAAAAAAGAAAAATGAAAAACTAGCTCATAGAACTCTGTCAGGTGCCCAGCGAGCCCTCGGTAAATGTTAGTTGATTAAATTTTAGTCAAAGATGACAAGGTGGGCACCAGGGACAGCAGAACCATTTCGGATGAGACACGGTGAAATCAGCTACTGAAAGGGAGGTCGCAGTGTCGCAGGCAACACAGAGATCGGGCACTGCTCTCGAGGCCGTAGGGGACAGGGCGACCCGCCACTGTGCCCAACCATCGTGTGCCCTGGGGGGCCCAGGGAAAGAGGGTAATTCCGGGGAGGGCGGCGGAGAGCGGAGTGGCCCGAGGCGCGGTCGTGAATCTCGCCGGATCACCGTGGGTAGACTACAAGACCACGAAAGCTCTGAGGACTTGGGCTGAGGGTGGCGCTCTCCGCGGGACTGGCGCTAGGCTCCCGCTTTATCAGCCCCACGAGCGTTCCACCGCGTGTTCCCCGCGCTACCGCGCCCGCTGACTCGGCTAGGCCGAGGCGGGCGCCCGGACTGCCCGAATTGGCGGCGCCCGCTCGTGTACCCGGCAAGCGCGCGCACGCGGGGAGGCACAGTCCCGCACACAGTCCCGCGGACCCTCCGTCTCCCGGTGATTGGCGGTTGAGCGACGAGGGAGTAAGTCCAGGGACGCCTATTGGCTGCAATTCACAGTCAGTCGACGAGCCAGGGAGGGGGGGCCTCTTCAGGGAGGGAAACGACTGCGAGCCTTTTTCAAGGCCGTCAGGCGCCATCTTTAGCTCGTTTTTTGGTTTACTCGCTATTGTTCTCAGCTGCTCACAAAGCTGTGTGTACACGACTATAAGTACATTGGCCACAAATAGGTTTCATACGTTTGGTGATGGCCGGCTTTTAGTTCCTGCTGGCCTTGGTTACAGATCTTTCCGATATCACTTGTAAAGTGGCAGTTCCTCTTAGTGCAAAGGAGTTTTCACTTCTAGGGGCCCCGCGGATTCCCAAGCAAACTCAACTGAGTTTTAGTTTTGCTTTGCTTTGCTAAGAAGACCGTGTGAGGAATTCTCCTTTCTTATAAAGAGAGAAACTTAAAACGAGGACATTGGATATGAACCTAGGTTCTCAGATGGAGAAATCAAATAGCCTAGGAAATCAGGACACGGGCTGTGTACTGCTCTGGGAGATCTCTCCCATAATGAGAAGCTAAAAAGTGAGGTAAAGGTGTACGTGATGACCTGCAGTGATGCGGAAAGGAGCTAGAAAGGGCAAACTCCATTAAAAATTCCTATCACTGTTGTGATCACAAAGGTCACTAGAATCTGACTAGATTTCAAAGAAATGCAGATCTAAACTTGTGGAATGATCCACATTCGAGCCAGTATTTATTAGGCACTGATTGACTTGCACTGATAAGGGAATAAAAATACCTAGTGCAGGTAAGAAACCGAGAGAGCCCCTTTCAGGGCCACTTTCGTTATTGTACAAATAATTTTACTGCAGTAGTTATTTACGTGTCTTAAGTACTGCTTGAAATAGAGGAGGGCACTAGCTGAGGAATGGAAATGTATTATCATCACACAGAGGTTTTGTTGAAATGAAATCTGAACTCCAGAGTAGATACTTTTTTGTCTTCAGGTTGCTACTACACTTGTGACATTCCAGTTTCTCCCTCATGACCCCATATATTTCCTATGCTTTCACTCCAATCTGCGAATACAGATTTGGATACAGGTGAGGAGACAAGATTGGTTTTGTTTTTTAACAATGAAGTGAGAATATGGCTCTGATAACAGGAGGCTCTGATCCGAGCCTGTTGTTCTCTGTGACACCAAGAGAAGGCTTTTCGTTCCAAAAATGCAACATATTCAAAATGCATTTCTTATCCCTCCTACTATTTGCTTTTGCCTCCTCTTGGCCCCCCATCACCATCACCGTGAACGATGTTCGAGAATTGGACTTGAGTGGATCTTCTCCTGATACTTTGCCAGCTGTGGAGTTTTTCAAACAACTCCCAACAAATAAACGACCATTTTGTCAAAAAGCCAAGAAAGAAGTTTCCTTCACTATACACCAACCAAACCACACATAAAGGCCAAAATATACACAGCTGTACATTTAAGAACGTGAGACAATAAAAGGGAAAAGCATTTAGGCAAAACAGCCACTAAAGAAGGCTTTGAACCACAGATTCAATAAATTGTCTATCCTCATTTGCCACATGGACTATATACTCCCTGGCAATTATTTAATTATTCACTATCTGATCCTTTACAAGGAGCAGAAAAATATACTAAATGCACATAGAATGAAAGTGCCTAAGTATGGTAGGAAAAGGGTTTCTTCTAAGTTCTACTTTGCACACGAAACCCTATTTTTATCACAATTGGGAACACAACAGAAAACACACACACATCCTAGGTGCTGCTTTGCACACATAAAACAAAAGGTAATCACTTTTGGAAATACAATCTGATATGGTACATATACGCATACTGTACATTACAAAAAGAATAAATCCCAAGATAAATTACAAAATTATTTGCTTCAATCAACACACACACGCGCACACAGAGAAATTTCCTCAAGAAAATGTGTGTGCAAGACACATTGTAAGGACTCCTCCCCTCCCCAGGGAAATGAGTGTCTCAATTATATTATCCCAATATTTTTAACCTATTGGCCTTGGACAATTGCCACAGCCGAGCCACTTGGTTTTGGTTCTAGGGTCGGGTGTGTAAAACGCACGCCAAGGCTTTGTGAGGGAGCCTCAAATCTCTGCTTCGTTCGACGTTGCCTGTGGCAGAAATTTACATTATCCCCTCAGCCCACTTAAAAAAGAAATCTATACTTCCCAAGCGGCTATATTTTTTAAATCCCTCCACCACAAAAATTTACCAGTTCTTAAAATGTGATAACAAAAAGAAAAAAAATCCCTATAAATTTGGCTGGAAACAGTTGTACACGGCCATCCTGCGTCTCAACTTCTTGGTATATTTAAAACATTGACCAGGAAAAAGAAAGAGGAAGAGAGACAGAAAAAGAAATGGGGGAAAGAGCAAATTCCCCTTAGCAACAGTTTCCTCACCCCAGCACTGCCACAGATCTCTATTTTTAAAAATTTTGAAAACACACACAAGACTAAGGAGGAAAAAAATGGAAAAAGGATACCCGAAGGTCGTATGGCTCTTTGTATTCGTGTGTGTGCAAAAAGGAGGACTCGCGGAGCTGGAGCCGGCAGGCCCCGCCCCTCCCCGGACGCCCGCC
>NW_007726364.1:215490-239377 GCF_000696425.1 Galeopterus variegatus
CCGCGCCTGCAGCGCCGGCCCCGGGGGGCCCCTGAGGGCCGCCCGACCCCCGACCCCTCCCTCCCGACCCTGGCGTCTCCTCTCGCGCCTGTCCTCTTCCCACCTCTCTCCTCTCTTTCACTTTCTCACCCTTCTCTCACCCTTTCCCATCTTTTTTTCCCTCATTGAAAAGAGGCCCAGTCACCAAGCGGCCCAGTCACCGAGCGTAACAATCCAGTAAGACTTCCTTCTGCCACTTTGCCAAACTTGGTTAACTAGTCAGTAACATTTTAGAATGAAATTAAACATCAGGGACTTGGAGCGTGGGCCCCAGCTCCAGGCTTCCAGGTGGAATGTCTCTAGGTCACGTCTATTGCTTAACTCCCCCACCCGAACATTCACTTAAGTATGTGACATCTTTCAGGTGAAAGATATAGTCTTACACTTTGGGGATTGTTTTTGCACAGCCTGTGCTTTCAATTTTTCTCTACTTGGTTAAGGCCACATTCTCAAGAAACTAAAATGGCTCCCCTTTACTTCCTACACAAAGGCCAGGTGCTGGTTGTCCAGTTAGCTCACTTGTGACAGCATGGTGCTGGCAACGTCAAGGTCATGAGTTCAGATCCCCACCAAAAGAAAGAAAGAAAGAAAAGACCCGTTGATTACACCTTAATTTTAAGCCACTCAATCTGGTCCCACTCTACCCATTTGTTCTTAGTTCCTGCCACCCTTACCTTTTCACCCCTGTTTTATTCCATTGACAAAGTGGTCTCGTCTACCCTGAATAATGCCTGTCTCTTCTTCTCTGACTAGGCAATTTTTATCCATTCTTCTTCAGCTATTTCAGTCAACACAGACCATTTCCTTCTCTCTGCTCCTATCAGCTCCTTGTGCTTACTCAGCACTTATCTCTACCTTGTTTCACATATTTTAGTCATTTCACTCCAGTCAACTGTTTTGAGATCAAACATCGTTCTTTTTTTTCTTTTCTTTTTTTTTTTTTTTTTCTTAGCTAAGTCACAGATTTTGAAACTAAAATATCACAAGAATTAGTAAGGGCTGGTCGGTTAGCTCAGTTGGTTGAAGGACTGTGTTACAACACCAAAGTCAAGGGCTTAGATCCCTGGATGGGCCAAACCAGCCCCGGCCACCCCGAAAATTAGCACGTAACACTCTGTGTGCACTTACTCTGCAGGAACTGTCCTGAATACTTAACCTGTATTAATTTAGGTATTATTATTATTATCCCCATTTTAGAGATGTGATTAAGGCACAGAGTGGTGTAATGATTTGACTAAGGTTATACAGCTAGTAGAGACAGACCTGAGACAGATCAAGACTTTCTTGGTAGGGTCTCGTTCTTGACAGAAAGGCTGGTTACCTCCAGCATTGTTTTCACCCTAATTAGAGTGCTGCTAGGCAATAGCTTTCTTTGCCTTTTACCTGAAAATGAGGTGTTAGTGTTTACATTCTTAAGGGTTGTAGACTTTGTGTTTCTTTTTATATGTTTTCCATTTAAACATTTTTAATAACACAAGCCAGCCATAAGAGCACTAGGAAAATATTAACTTTTGATAGGAATATACTAAGACATCTCATATTCTCAAATGTACAGGTGATACATATTCAAAAGTGTTAGAATGAAGGGGAAATAGAAATGTTAACAATTATCATAATCAACAGTTAGTGAGGATTTACTAGGTGCCAGGCACCCTGTATTTCATTTAATCTCTTCTACGAGATAAGTACTATTATACTTCTTTTTTTTCCTGATGAGAAATCTGACTCTCAGAGACCAGTAATTTACCTCAAGGTCATTGAGCTCAACGGTGACCAGTGGTGGAGTCAGAATTTGAATCCAAGTGTGTTGACTGTGCTCTTGACTATTCTTAGTCTCTGCCTAAATTGAAATCCACTCTGCCTTGCTATTACCCTCTTTACTCTCTTGCTCTCAGTCCATGAAAGAAAAGCTGTCTTTACTCTGATGATTGATGCTCATAACTCCCATACAATGTCTCCTGGGATATATTTTTAATTATGAGTTCATTACTACAAAGGTCACAGTTAAGTTGGAAAAGCCATATCTTGTTAAGTTTCTTTTTTCCCCTACGGTCATAGTGGAATCTTTGAGTAGAAAGTTTGAGTAAAGCACTTTTGTGCTATTAGATAATAAGAATAGGGAGAAAATGCACCTTTTCCACCTAAAAAATTACAATTTTAAACTCTAAAACATTTGAGATTTCAAATGTTAGACTTTACAGATGACGTGTCGATTCAAGAAAATCTCCTTATTTGGCTTTGAATCAAGCAGACCTTTTATTTTTATTTTTATTTTTATTTTTTTTGTCTTTTGTCTTTTTCCGTGTCCGGCAACGGATCGCAACCCTCAGTGTCGCCCCCGTACCGGACCAGGGACCAGCAACGGGATTGCAACCCTCGGTGTCGCTCCCGCGCCCCGCTCAGCCAGTGCAGACCTTTTATTTTAAGCTGTTTCTGTTCAGCAAGATCCCAAAGGGGCCTCCCTGTACAGTGAAATGTAACTTCCCCTAGAGTGAGGCTGGGAAGCTGTTTCTGACAGTCATTCATTAACACACTTGAGAGCATTTTATAACAGGAGTGGAAAGAAATCTTAGAGCCAGCTGAGAATATGTCCTCAGAGACATTAGAGAGGGAAATATGAGAGAGCTGAGATTCAGAGAGATGAGAGAGGTTACAGAAAGGTTGAAAATAATGCAAAGGAAAAGACAGAAAAGGAAGACAGGCAGCTGAGACTAGTACTCAAAGAAAAGTGAAAAGGGGGTTTGCATTGGAGCAGGAGCAAGGGCAGATTAGATTTTGAAGAAATAAAGTTCCGAATTTGACCAATTATTAAAAGCAAAAGAAACTGTATAAACAGCTAGGAAGTCTGTCTTAAAGATCAGTAAAAAACAATGAATGTCTAGGGCTGGCTCGTGGCTCACTCGGGAGAGTGTGGTGCTGATAACACCAAGGCTGTGGGTTCGGATCCCATATAGGGATGGCCAGTTCGCTCACTTCGGAGTGTGGTGCTGACAACACCAAGTCAAGGGTTAAGATCCCCTTACTGGTCATCTTTTAAGGAAAAAAAAAAAAGAATGTCTAAAGATAAATTAAAATGCAATAACACCAAGTCAAGGGTTAAGATCCCCTTACTGGTCATCTTTTAAGGAAAAAAAAAAAAGAATGTCTAAAGATAAATTAAAATGCAATAACATAAAAAAATTAAAGATAGATAAATGCAAAGAAGAAAAGGAGAAGGAAGAAGATGGGGGGAGAAGAAAGATGGATAAATAGATGTCAGCTATTATATGTAGAAGAAATGACAGAATTTGAAAAATCACCATTTGTGAAACACCAATGCAGTATATCTTTACTGAGTAGCAAGCACCATGCTAGACACTGTGGAGAACAAATAAGTCCAGGAAGGTAGATATAGCACAAAACAATCAGAGATTCTACATAGATGCACTTTGAGCACAAGCCTAAGGCTATTTAAATGAGATGTAGAACATTGCTGGCTCCTAGCCAAAGACTACACTTGGCTCTATTGACTCAAGGTTGACCTACCTTTATGCATATTTTTCCTCTTTGGGAAGTACTTGGAATGGATAACTATGCTGAATCTGTTCTGCTGGTTTAAAGTGCTCCATTGCTTTCTTTTCTAAAGACTAAGCTGTGAGCGCAGACTCAAGACTCAAGGGATACATGACGATTAGAGCCCTCCCACATAAACCTGGTGCTCAGAAGATTCCCTCTAGTCAGACAACAGTGCACATTACTGCTCAAGATAAGCTGATGTGAAAAGAGGGCCTATGTATTGTGTGACACTCTGTATGCTTGGGGAAGCTTAAAATGCACAGATGTCCCTGGGAAAGTGGCTAAGTTGAGAAAAGAGTTGCAGTAGTTGCAAAAACATCCCATCGACCTCAGTCCCTTGTGGTCTATACACATTCCTACTTGGATCTACTTATTTCTCCTCTTACCTGAAGCACGTGCTATTCCTCAGTCTTCCTGGGAGTTTGTGGCTCCCCCCTCTCCCAGTTGAACAGACTTGGCCCTGACCTGTGTGCATGTACAGAAAAAAAGGGAAAAGTTATGTGTGTAGCCAGGGGATATGGAGGTGAGGGGAGAGAAAGCCTCTAAATGACCCTAAAAATAAAACGTTTAAAGGTACCAAATCTGTGATGCTGCCTCATTTACCCTGTTACATGAGAGAGGTTTCTCCTTTTCTGTCTTTGGCCTGGTTGGATTGAGAAGGGGGGTTTGAGAGAGCGCAGACCTTCTGTCCAACCTTGCATAAGTGGCATAGACATGGAGAGATCCTTGTGGAATGTAAGTGACTGTGACAGTACAGGGGCAACACACAGAGAGGCACGTGTTCATTATGTATGGCTGGAGAAATTATCTGTCTCCAGGGGGACATGTTTCACTGTGCATTAGCTTCGAGCCGCTTCCTTCCTATTTCTCTGCCCACTCTCTATCACTGTCCTTCTCAGTCTCCTTTCCCATTCTCTTTTCCCCCTCACAGCCCAGCTCTGCCCATCATGTCTCCATCCATCTTTCTCTGCCAAGTCCACATCTCCCGCTGCACTTTGCTCAGTCTCACGCTTGCTGTCTGGGAGCCACTTTTCTGTTTGTGTCTCTCATTTGTCTCTTGTTCTTTCTAGCTCACTTTCTCCCATTCCATCTGCGTTTTCCTTTCCTCTGTAATACCAGCCTTTTGGGTACCCTAAAGCTAGTGATAACCTTTTCTTGTTACATTAAAGCCCATAAACAGCACTTGGCTTCTTGATTGATTGGGTTTTTTTTTTTAATTCTGTGGAGGAAGGAAAACGGACATTTTATAAAGTGAGAGAAGAGCGGAAACATGAAATCAGGCAAAGGGAGAAGCAGCCTGAGAAGATGGGGGGCAGGGGAAGTGGTGAGTAGGGGGAGGCATCAGAAGAGGTTGAACCCGTGGTATCTTATTTCCTTTCAAATAAACTAGGTCAGATATTCATGGCCAATGACAGCTTAATCTGGTCTATAGAGGGTTAAGTACCAAGTTAGGCTTGGCACCTAACTCAGAGGTGAAAGCTTCTGGAAGAAATGAGTTGGGTTAAATATACCAAAGAAGCTGATGTGCATAGAATTTCTTCTGCCTGACCCACTAACAACTGCGAAGGGGACATTTTAGAAATGGTTTTTATTGAAATGCTTCAGTGGGGCATAGCCCCTGGAAGCCAGAACTTGGCTCTGAGGCCAGACCTGGGGAGCACTGGAGGGATGTGGACAGTCAGCTGACTGGGGGAGAAAGGAGGGGGTGGCCTGGGTCAGGCAGGAGGTGGCAGCAGCTGCTGATCAGGACAGTTCTGCTTGCTGTGTTTGCTCTCTCCTTTGGCCTGCTATAATTAAAGCTTTCCCAATATGATTCTGGCTTCCTGAAGGGAAACTAGACTTTATTAAAAAAAAAAAAAAAAAAAAAAGTAAGAAACAAACACAAAACAGCAGAGATGCTTGGTTGCAATATATGTATATTTTAAATCATAAAGCGCTCAATCATGTCTTGAGATCCCTGCTGCTGATCAGTTTCAAAACACCTACCCCTGTTATAGCCCGGGCAGGAAGGGCTCTTTTAATAAAACAAACAAAAATATGAGAAAATAAAAAACCTATGAGAACTCCCCAAATTAGATATAGTTGTGTAGATTCTCCACCGACCCAATCATCCTGGTTACTCTTGACACAAGGGAGATGCTCCCCTCAGAATTTACCTCCACGTTTTTTTTATACCTTACTCCCTTTTCATCCTACCTCTTGCTTCCTTCTCCTAACAGACCACATAGAATCCATGGACCAGAATAAATCAGTTGTTTTATTTCCCCTCAAAGGATGCGACCTTCCACTCCCCAAATGGCTTTGACAGTTTTCTCATTTGCTAGCTGAGGAGGATACCAAGAGACACTGACCTTCTGGTTTTGCCTAAGGATGGAACACTCAGTAACTATTATGCTTCAGTCTCTGATTTGCTTTAACTGTGCCCTTCCTCCCTCCTCCCCCATGTCCTCATGTACCTTTTCATCTTCCTTCATGAACATTCTCTTCACCCAGCAATGCACTGCTACTCCCTACAGCCCCTCCTTGCCTGGTGTGGAGATGCTGTAAGGCTCATCTGCCTTCAATCCCACAGCACTCCCTGCTAGCAAGAGGTGTGGGCCTCTTGGAGTGTTTGCTCTCTCAGATTAGTCCCATCACCTACCCTGAGGAGCCAGATTTTGGTGTTACTGAGCGTTCTGTGGAGGGAGGAGAAATTGTCAGACATCACTTAAAGAGCCCCATCCCTGGGATGCCTGGGAAGTGCCGAAAGAAATTAATCCTCCAGCTATTTAAGGCAATTTCTTTTCCATCATCCTTTGTCAAGAGGACTGTACTGGGAAATGAATCTTATGGGAGTCCCTGAACTGGTACACTCCACTCGACCGCATCTTTCCAACACTATGTGGCATCCATCTTACCACACAAGCAGACTGTATGACACTGCTGCAAAGCCAGCTCCCCACCATTACCCAGCAGCCAGAAATGACAAACGCAGAGTGGATACCACTGGCCTATTCACTTACAGTGTGTCCTTACCCCTGCTCTATTTTCTTTCCAGAAAACCTACCACAAATTGATCTCCTCCAAAAATGAGTTTTTTGGTTTTTGGTGGCTGGCCAGAAAGGGGATCCAAACCCTTGACCTTGGTGTTATAACACCACACTCTAACTGAGCTAATCAACCATTGTAAATGAGTATTTTAAAGACCCAGAAAAGCAGAGAAACTGAACACAGAACTGTAGGTTGTGCATTTTTTTGCCTGAACATAAGGACTCCGCCAGTGTGGAATAGGTGTTTACCTTTAGCAGTTGGACCACTGCCAAAGCAAGGTGTGAGACAGACACAGGGCAAGGGGTTGCAGTGTTTCAAGATCATCTCTTCTCACCAGACTGAATTTTCTGTTCACATACTGAGGTGGGGAAGTCTTGTGCTCTGTGGAGTCATGTAAGGGAATTCTAATCTTCAAATCTCTTTCTACCCTCAAAGTTATTGCCCAGGGCAGCAGTTTTCAAACTGTACTCCTTGGGGTTTTGAGAAGTGCCAGGGAGTATGTGTGTGTATGGGGGAACAAAGGAGTGTTGTGGGGAGTGGCTGGAGGGAGAAGCTCAATAGTTGAGGCTTTAGACCCCTCAACTTGCTTTAGACCTCTGATTTGATTTCCTTCAGGTGCTGGAATTTCTCCTAAGAGTTCATTTATTAAAAAAGGTTCTACAGTAGAGTGTGGTGCTCATTAACACCAAGGTCAAGGGTTCGGATTCCTGTAGTAGCCAGTTGCGCCCCCCCGCCCCCCAAAAAGGTTCTAATTTTTTAAAAGATCTGCAAATCAGTATCCTAAATGAGAGGAAGATGACTGTAACTGTGCCTCTCACACAACTAACCATTTACCAACGGTCTACACATAAGATGCAGCATGGCTCCTGCCTGTTTCAGCTGTATAGTAGGTCTCGGTCCACACTAGCAGCTCTCTGACTCCAGGGGCTCCTGAGATGCTTTTCAGCAAAATGAATCTGCTTAGGCAAGAGAGTCATTTGTTTTCCAAACTCCCTTCTCCAATCTCACTAATTCCCAATTTCCATACATTTGACAAATGCAATTAACAAGGCTCGATCAGCTCCTGGCCGCCGACAGCCCTCATCAATCAATAGAAAGACTGCACAAGGCTGAGGGGGAAAGGGAAGACAGCTGCAGTACAGGGGAGAAGAGGCCTTACTGCCTTTATTTCTATGAATGACCCCTCCCAACCTCTAAGTCTCAAAACATGACTGGGTTGTCACGCTCACCAACCTTCTGGCATAATAGTTATCATCCCTATTTTACACAAGGAAAGTGAGAAATAGAATCATTTGCCCACATCATACACCTATGAAGTAGCAGAGCCAATATTTTAACCGTGGCAGTTTTCCTTCAGTTTATACTCTGTGCTATGCTATAATATCCCTCTATTTTGTGAGAATATAATTAAAAACAAGTAGTAAGAAGGAACTAAACACTATCCTTGAGACATGCAAAAAACCTGCCTCATTTTTTTGTTTTTTTTTTTTTCTGGTGGCTGGCTTTTAGGGGGATCCGAACTCTTGACCTTGATGTTGTCAACAAGACGCTCTACTAACTGAACTAATCAGCCAGCCCCCTCACATTTTTTAAAGGTTTCTCCTGTCAACCTACTCCATATCCCCTATGTCTTCTCTTTAACAGAAAACCTCACCATCTGCTGCCACCGTAGCCTGGGAACCCCCTCAGTGCTGGGTGTGATAAATCAGCAGTCTCTCTGCTCTCAGGAGGGGCTCTTCCCCACCTACACGTTACAGTGACAATTTTGTAATGCTTCCTGCCCAGGAGGCTACAAGCCTACCATCACCCCCATCTGCCCCACACACATATACACTGGAGGACCAAAAGGACAAGGATCAGCAAGCCTGTGGTCACTACTGCTTTGACATTCACTTATTTGTTCTCTCTTTCCCAGGGGCCAAGCCTTCCCTCCCCAATTGGTGTAAGAGTCAAGATTTACTCTCCTCAACCTTCTGCTGTGCAAGTAACATCAGCCCCCCTGCCCCCACCACAGGGTGAGAGCTTTTTCCTCTGCAGCCCTGCCTTGTACAGCTCTGTGCATCTTTCCACCTCATCAACTTTTCATCTCTTTGCAAACTGAATCAGGGAGTCTCTCCCTCCTTCTCCTTTATTATTAGCTTCATGAGTGGGGACGTTAAATGTATTCACTACACAATGTCTTCATACCACTGTTTCCTGTAATTACAGTCACTTCTCTCCCACTGTCCTGGCTTATTTGACTGTAAAGTGCTTGGAGGAGGGACAGTGTGGACAAAAAAATGCAACACAGGCTGAGGTCAAGTAGTGAGTAGTGTAATGTTAACATCCAAGAAAGTAAAACAAATAGTCACCTCTACAGCAGCTCATTAACAACTGGATAGAGGTCAATGTTCCAGGGCTTAAAAAAAGTATCAGTACAATGGGGAACCCCTCCGCTATAGGATGGAGTGCTGTACCCATATTACCAATGACAGTCACCCCAAGAAATGCAAGCAGCCACATCTTCCCTCCTTCAGTGGGTAGATTCACTATACTTGTCATGAAGATCAGCTACATTGTCACTGGAGACTCGTATCCAGCCATCCTCCCGCACATGGTAGAGGTTAACTGCACCTCCTGAGTAGGCATCTCTGTAGGTAGCTTGATAGATGGCTCGACGTGCCAAATCATAAGCCTGCTCCACTTCCAGGTCATAGGAGTAGCCCCGATCCATGACCCCATAAGCATACACAGAGCCAGAACCTACAGAAAAGGTGGCCCCCGAGATCCGGTTCCCTTCACTGTCCACATAGTAGAGGCCTGGAAAGGGAGATAAGGTTAGCAGGAAACAAAAATGACCACCCCTTCTTAGATCTAATTCATCTTCCAGTAGTTCTCCATCCCTCTTAAAATCCAGAGGGAAACCAACATAAAAAAAATAGGACTTCTAAAAAATTACTTAAAAAAAAAAAAAGAAGCTGGGCTGGCCCTGTGGCTCACTCAGAAGAGTGCGGCACTGGGAGCACCGAGGTTGCAGGTTCGGATCCTATATAGGGATGGCCGGTGTGCTCAATGGTTGAGCATGGTGCAGATGACACCATGCCAAGGGTTGCAATCCCCTTACTGGTAAAAAAAAAAAAAAAAAAAAAAAAAAAGCTGAAGGAATTACATTTAATATTAAGACTCCAGGATTTTACAACATAACATCCCATCTCACCTCATATTATAATAAGTTCCCTGCCTGATCTCAGCACATCCAAAAAGCAAGTATAATCCAAATGGTTTAGATTTCAAGCAAAGAACTTCAGGCACTTCTCTCCCACTGTCCTGGCTTATTTGACTGTAAAGTGCTTGGAGGAGGGACAGTGTGGACAAAAAATACAACATTATGCTTAAAACATAATTCCAGGCTGGCCAGTTAGCTCAGCTGGTTAGAGCATGGTGTAGTAAAACCAAGGTCAAGGGTTCTGATCCCTGTACTGGCTGGCTAGCCACCAAAAACAAGTAACTAAATAAATAAAACAAAATCCCAGCCCTCAAAGAATTTAAACTATCTGGGGGATAAGACATGTATCGCACAGTAGAAGAATAAAGCCTAGAGTTCCTAATCAAATTATAAAGACCTGCACTGTTCAATACAGTGGCCATTAGCCATTAGTTGGACATTTGAAATGAAACTTTACTAAAGGGACAATTCAAAACTTAGGGCCGGCCCGTGGCTCACTCGGGAGAGTGCGGTGCTGATAACACCAAGGCCACGGGTTCGGATCCCTACATAGGGATGGCCGGTTAGCTCACTGGGTGAGCGTGGTGCTGACAACATCAAGTCAAGGGTTAAGAGCTCCTCACTGGTCATCTTTTAAAAAAAAAAACTGGTTGGAGGGGAAATGACATCAAATACAAGGTTAAACTTCCTGGTAAGTTTCTTAAATACTGGAAAGGAAAACAGGTTAAGGAATTTCTTTTCAGAGATGACAGAACAGGACCTAGAGAGACTGTTAAGGACCTAGAGTGATTACATACAGCAAGGAAAGAAAGATGAGCCCCCAAAGCTCCTTCTAGGTTAAAGACTCTCTAAAGGCAAAAGGGGGGGCAGGCCCATTGCTCACTCGGGGGAGTGCGGTGCTGATAACACCAAGGCCACGGGTTCGGATCCCATATATGGATGGCCGGTTAGCTCACTGGCTGAGTGTGGTGCTGACAACACCAAGTCAAGGGTTAAGATCCCCTTACCAGTCATCTTTTAAAAATAATAATAAAAAAATAAATAAATAAAGGCAAAACGGAAGAGAAATGACTAACTTTTCAGTGGCTACTATTTATTAAAGCCTCACTGTCCAATACAGTAGCCACTAGCCACATGTGGCTAATGAGCTGCCACATGTTGAATGAATATTTTAGGTATTTTGGGGGCTAGCTGGTTGGCTCAGTAAATTAGAGCACAACCTTGTAACACCCAGGTCAAGGGTTTGGATCCCCATACCAGCCAGCTGCCAAAAAAAAAAAAAAAAAAAATTCTTGGCTGGCAGATTAGCTCAGCTGGTTAGGGCCCAGTGTTATAACACCAAGGCTGAGGGTTCAGATCCCCCCGTACTGGCCAGCCAGCCCTCCAAAAAAAAAAAAA
Source organism: Galeopterus variegatus (assembly GCF_000696425.1). Taxonomy (NCBI): domain Eukaryota; kingdom Metazoa; phylum Chordata; class Mammalia; order Dermoptera; family Cynocephalidae; genus Galeopterus; species Galeopterus variegatus. The sequence continues at coordinate 226,718 of NW_007726364.1, forward strand.
TTAGGTTGTTTTCTTTTGTTTTTTTAAAAAAGATGACCGATAAAGGGATCTTAACCCTTGACTTGGTGCTGTCAGCACCACGCTCAGCCAGTGAGCTTACCAGCCATCCCTACATGGGATCCAAACCCGGGGCCTTGGTGTTATCAACACCACACTCTCCTGAGTAAGTCACGGGCCGGCCCCAAAATTAGGTATTTTGGATTAAATAGTTAAAATTAATTTCACCTGTTTCTTTTTACTTTTTAAATATATCCATGAGAAAATTTTAATATGGCTCACATTATATTTCTATTAGATAGTGCTGGCTAGAGTTTTTATGTCTATTACCCAATTTAATTCTCAAATACAACTTTTTATAGGTCTTATCGATTTACGGGAGAGAGGACAGAGGGAAAAATATTATGTGCCAGACAGTAGTTGCTTCATGCTTATTACCTCACTTAACTAATGTAACAGATGAAGAAAAAGGCGGAGAAAATAAGCAACCTGCCTAAGGTTACACAGGTAGTCAATGACACAGCTGTTCTAACCCCATGCCCTTTCCTACACTACAGTGCTTTCCTTGAAAAAGAGAAGAAAGGGCTAAGAACCTGATCAGCACATCTTCAGCACTGACACAAAGCCCCTAGTTCATCTGTCCATCCAACCCCTCCTCTATGTGATGTTAGACCAAGGATCAAGTGGTTGCAGTGAACTCACCAGGGCCTCTCTTATCCCAGCCACAGATCATGGTGCCCATGGACAGCCCCATGCCTTTGTACTGATAGACCATGTTGGCAAGCAGCTTGGAGGCAGCAGCTACCGAGATGCGTTCCTTATTTCGAAGCTCATAGATTCGACACTGCCGAGCCAACAGCCTTTCCCAGAAGCTGCAATCGGCTGCGCCCCCAGCCATGGTGCCCAGCAGGTAGGGGTTGATCTCTATCACCTTCTTCACCGTCTGGGAGGCAATGTAAGCACCTGCTGTTGCCCGTGAGTCGGCTGCAACAATAACTCCATGGCGGAACTGTTAAGATCAGAAGACACAAAACAGGCCACATCAGACACAAAAATGACCTTTTTATCTTTCTTTTTGCACCAGCGCAAACTCAGCATATCTCTTTCTCTGTCCTTTTATACTTCACAATATAATTCCCCTTATATTAATGTCAGTTGGGCCTCACATCAATCCCTTGACATGGATATAACCAGTATTAAATTCTTTTACAGATGAGGAGACAGTTTAATGAGATCGGATGACTTGCCCAAGATCTAGAGTTAGTTATTGCAGAGCTGGCTCCTAGCAAAGTGCTCCCTCAACTTCACCAAGCCTCCCCATCATGCCACAGTTTTGGCTACCGTCACCTAGAGGGGCCACTAAATCTTTGGTGAATCGTTACAACAGCCTTTCCTCTGCCAAGGTTCATTGTTGTTGCGGCTTCGCCCTTCCCTGCTAGAAGCTCCTGGACAGCAACAACCTGGGGTCACCTAGAAATCAACCTAAGCTGCCTTAGGTTCCTTCCTCTAAGCTGTCTCGGGTTCCTTCCTCCATTCACCCCCATTCCCACCACCCCCCTCTCCGACCAGAGCGAGGACCGAGGCCTCCCGAGGCAATGAGACAGCGAAACCGCTGGTGTCAGGAGAGGACCGAACCTCCGCCTCGGCTTGGTGGCCGCGGCCACCGCGGGCTCCGGTCCGGCTGGAAGGCCGGGAAGGGTGCGGGCGCTCGGGACTCAGCCCGGCAAGGCGTCCGGATCCGCACCTTGAAGGCCAGGGTGGTTGTTCCATGAAGCATTTCGATTCCTGGCTCCTCTGGGACACCCCAGCTGGGCGCGGCCAGGCTCAGCCCATCAATAGGACTCCCTGGACCCAGATCCAGCAGATCTGTACGACCCCCGAGTCCGAAAAACCCGCGCTGGTTCACCGGCAGCGGACACTCCAACACGCTGGCCAGCGCCATTTCTTGTGAGGGCAAAAGGAACTCAGTCCGAGAACGCAGAGCAAAGAACGGCCGGGCAACGCCTCGCCGTCACAGCTTCACTTCCTATTAAGTCTATTCCAGGGAGGAGCCATTTTGACTCCTGGCAACCACGCCTCCAAAAACAAGAGCCCGACTAAAAGGAGCAAGGGACCATTTTCACCAAGGAGGGAAAAATGGCTTTACCACCCTTAAATTCTAAAAGGATAGGGCTGCCATCTTGACTACTATCGTTCAAGCTATACTGGATCAGATTAACCTAAAATTCATAGGAAGTGATCGGAAACGTCCATGTTGGGTGAGGGAGGCGAAGTCGGCCATCTTTGAGAAGGGCGTGACTGGTTGAAAAATCTGAACTCTTAGCTGTTAAGTCTTCCCGGCCCAACCCAGTGTCCGAGCAACACGTTACATTTATATTGCTTCAGCACCTTACTAAGGTTGCCATTTTGTTTAAGGGCACCCTCTAATATTGGGTAAAATAATGGTCTACTCTGAGGCTATTTGCCTATGGTATCAGTTATACCACAGTAGTTTGTGGTAAAAAGTGCAACAGAATAAAAGCGCTGTGCCTCTTGTTTACTAGCGTTAGTCACCACACCACAACAGTTCTTTAACGGTGACTGATTTTCAAGATTCCATATCCTCTTCACTCCCACCCTCTGGAGGATATTCAATTCTAATAAGTTATAAATTGCCTAAAAGGCAGGTAGAAAAATAAAGAAGGAAAAGCAAAGGGTCTGGTTAATCCACAAACTATATTCTCCATCCAGCACCTGAATAATTGAGTCAATAGTAATTTACCATCACTGAGACTGGAGGAGAGTTGAAGCTCCATAAAGATGTACCAAGACATTCTCTAAATTCAGCCTGCTAAGACGATGGTCTCTATTCAGGAATGTGCTATATTTCATTGCCTCTTCCTCCCTACACCCACCTTCATTTTTCAACTCTTTTGGGAACTATAACAAGCCAGGAAGTAGGCATATGCATGAAATGCTGCCTCCTGCTTTATGGTTCTATGAAGTCAGTGTCTGGCCTTCCTTGTTGGATTCTAGCAGCAACATCTATCAACAGCCAAATTCCACTTTCCTCTAATGCCCAACTCAGCCCCTCCTCTCCCCCAGCAGACTCTGCATGTACTGTATTTTTAATACAGAAATTTGGCAACCCTTTCCAAGCCCAACCATCAGAATGTAATATAAAGCAGGAGATCTTTATCTGTGTCTCACACTTGAATGGTGTGGAAAATGCAGAGTGCCTCTGTTTATTGATCACGTATTATTTTTGCGTTCACCCCTGCAATGCGACTAGTCCTCTTTCAGACTTCTTTCAGTGGGTCTTTCACTCTACCACTAATAATAGCATCTGTACCTCTCTTAAGGCACTTTCACATTTTGCCTGGTTAGAAGTGTACATTTATTTCCTACTGGATGGTGAACTTTTTTTTTTTTTTTTTTTTTTCCTTTTTTTTTTTTTTTTTGAGACTGTCCGCACCGGCCATCCCTATATAAGATCCGAACCCGCGGCGGGAGCGCTGCTGAGCTCCCAGCGCCCCACTCTCCCGAGTGCACCACGGGCTCGGCCCTGGATGGTGAACTTTTAAAGACAGGTATTTCTCTACTATTCATCTCTGTGGCCACGGTGTGCTTAATACATGTTTGCTGAATGAACACACGAAAGAGTGACAACAATGTTCTTCCAGTCACTGAGGCTTAAAGCCCTGGCTCATCTTTCACAACTTGCCTTCCTTTCCTCCACATCTGGTGAGTTGCCAGGTCCTGTTGATTCTTTCTCCTCAGTTTCTCATATTCTTTTTCATCACAAATGATACCACCTTGGCTTCTTATTTCCTCACTCCTGAATTACTGAAATATTCTCTTAACTAATTTTCTGGACCTAAACTGTCACTTTTTTTTTTTTTTTTTTTTTTTTTTTGGCAACTGGCCAGTACTGAGAACTGAACCCTTGACCTTAGTGTTACAAAGCTGTGCTCTAACCAACTGAGCTAACTAGCCAACCCTAAACTGTCACTCTTTATTCTGTATAGCATCAGATTGATTATCCTAAAATACCATCTTTGTCACTCACCTACTTTATTTTATTTTTTAAAAAGATGACCGGTAAGGGGATCTCAACCCTTGGCTTGGTGTTGTCAGCACCACACTCAGCCAGTGAGCAAACCAGCCATCCCTATATAGGATCCGAACCCGTGGCCTTGGTGTTTATCAGCACCACACTCTACCGAGTGAGCCACGGGCCGGCCTGTCACTCACCTACTTTAAAATGTTCTGTAAAGTTCAAGCTCTTCTTCATGGCACTCAAGGCCTTCTGTAATCTGTTTGTTACCTTCCTTCCTTACATTAGTTCTCTGTTCAAAGGCCCCCTACTCATGGGGACCTCACAAAGGAGAAGTACTAATGATAAGGGCTGTAGTTCAGAGGTGGAGGAGGAGGTCAGTATAAATGGGGGTGAGGGGCCAGCCCGTGGCTCACTCGGGAGAGTGTGGTGCTGATAACATCAAGGCCACGGGTTCAGATCCCATATAGGGATGGCTGGTTCGCTCACTGGCTGAGCGTGGTGCTGACAACACCAAGTCAAGGGTTAAGATCCTCTTACCAGTCATCTTTAAAAAAAATAAAAATAATAAAAAAATAAATAAAATTAAAAAATGAGGGTGAGGTTGGGAGTCCAGGATGGTCTGAAGGCATGGATTCATTTCCCTAAATACTTCTTGGGTTCCATTGCACTTCAAACCCACAGCCTTTCCTCTCTCAGCCCATACCTGGGAAGGATTTTCAAAATAGGTGGTACTTAAGCCTCTAAGATAGGAGGGACAAGATTTAAATAGGTGAAGGGGAGGAGGGAGATGTGTTAAGAATAGAGAGTGGAAAGAGGTTGTGATGGATGGATTTTGATTGGACCATAGTGGGCCTTAAATGCCAGCCAGGGGTGGAAGAGGTGGTTTGGATCTGATCTTGCTTAGGGTTTCTTTTTTTTTTTTTTTAAAGATGACCGGTAAGGGGATCTTAACCCTTGACTTGGTGTTGTCAGCACCACGCTCAGCCAGTGAGCGAACTGGCCATCCCTATATAGGATCCGAACCCGTGGCCTTGGTGTTATCAGCTTTGCACTCTCCCCAGTGAGCCACGGGCCGGCCTGCCCTTAGGGTTTCTTAGCAGAGGAGACACAGGATTTGAGTGATACTTTAGGAAAACATGTCCATATGGAGGATAAGATTAGAGTGGGAGGCTGGAGGTGGCCAATTAGGAGGCCATTTAACTGTCCAGAACTGATTTGATAATGGCCTGACCTACAGAGGTGGCAATCCATCTATATATAAAGATTTAAGACTTAGTCTTTAAAAAGAAGATAAATTCTTATCTCTTCAGTAAGATTTCCAAGTGGTCCTACACAACAGAAGAGAGAAGAACTGGTTGGACCTCAGCATGCTCCCCTAATTTCTCCAGTCTTTCCATGACATGTTTATACTTGCCCTTAGTACTGAGACCCCAGGAAATTACAATGCCATGTCACCCCCATCATGATGTCTGGAGGGGCCAGTCTCTTTCTTTTGTGTGTGGGTCTGTTTCTTTGAATGAACCTATTCCCACAGCACCATCTTTTTTTTTTTTTTTTGGTGGCTGGCTGGTACAGCCATAATCAAACCCACCTACAGCACCATCTTGAGCTGTAATGTGTAGCAAAATATAGTCCATATTGTGCTGGAAGTAGTTGCAGCTTGTCACTCTGCCCCAATCTAGTTCATCTTTCTGAAGGGCCAGCCGTAGGTTCACCAACCCTACCCCTAGACCATCTCTCTTTTTTTTTTTTTTTTTTTTTGGTGGCTGGCTGGTACAGCCATAATCAAACCCACCTACAGCACCATCTTGAGCTGTAATGGGTAGCAAAATATAGTCCATATTGTGCTGGAAGTAGTTGCAGCTTGTCACTCTGCCCCAATCTAGTTCATCTTTCTGAAGGGCCAGCCGTAGGTTCACCAACCCTACCCCTAGACCATCTCTGGTTGATCTAAAACTTAGACTCAACATTATGGGTCAAGGTCAGGTGTTTCTCCTGCCTTGGAACTACAAACCAGCTCTCTTGCCATTGTAAACTATTGGGCAGAAGGGGGACCAGGAGAGAGAGGGCTAGTAGATCCTTTCAGCTACATCCTCAGGACTTTAACACAAGTCAAAGAATCTATATTGCTAGAGAATTCTCAGAAATGCTATCTTTGTATGCAGATGTATTCATCCCCAAAGCAGAGGAAAAAGAGAGTTCCAGATTCTAGTTTTCCTGGAAGGTATTTAAGCCTTTTTCTCCTTTCCCCATACAAAATTCTCTTGCTCTTTTATCCTTGCCTCAGTCCATTTTTCTTTCCCCATCTTGCCTGTGAGTTGAAAGTGTGAGCTGAGCCTCAGAGCTCCTTGCTCTCATACTTCTGAAGGCTGTCCCCAGCATCAAGGTTTCCTGCCTCAGTGGGTCCCCAGCTCTCTGTCCTGACTATATCAGAGAACTTCGTTGTCTCTGCCTCCTCCTAGGCTGGGAGCTCTCTCAGGCCACGGACAGGGCCTTAATTGTCTTTGCATGCCCAATGCCCCACACAGGAAAAACAAGAGGAACCCAGCTCTATTCTTTCCGCTTGCTCCCACTTTTCTTTGTGGTTACCCCAGTCCTCCACCCCACTGTGGGTAGTTGGAGGATGACAGACAGGAGACTCCTCAAGTGACTCTCAGATGCGTCATGGGCAGCAGAAGGTAAAGGTCTGACTGATGGGGCAGCGTCTGCCCAGCACTGGAGACGCCACTGGTCTCATCCTGTCTCTCCTCAGCAGTCCTCTGAGGAGGAGGGGGCTGTTCCATTAGCCAATTCCAAAGCCTGATTTGGGGCTGGGGAGAAATGAAGCATCAGCTCACACGCCTTTCTCACCGGTTCTGGCAGCAGCTTAGCTTCTCTGTGGCGTCTCTCTTCCCCCACCTGACCCAGCTCACAAATCCCTGCCTTGCTCCTTCCAGCCTTCACTCAGCCCTAGAGATGGCTCTGCAGGATGTGTGCAAGTGGCAGGCTCCAGACGCCCAGGAACCAGAACCTCACCTGCCTCAGGCTGGCAGCTGGGCTGTGCCCCGGGGCTGTGACCCTCAGACCTTCCTGCAGATCAATGGCCCCAGGCTGGCCCATGGTACTACCACCCTGGCCTTCCGCTTCCGTCATGGAGTCATTGCTGCGGCTGACACACGTTCCTCCTGTGGCAGCTACGTGGCCTGTCCAGCCTCGCGCAAGGTCATCCCTGTGCACCAGCACCTCCTGGGGACCACCTCTGGCACCTCTGCTGACTGTGTCACATGGTACCGGGTGCTACAGCGGGAGCTACGGCTTCGGGCACTGAGAGAGGGTCAGCTGCCCAGTGTGGCCAGTGCTGCCAAGCTCTTGTCAGCCATGATGTCCCGCTACCGGGGGCTGGATCTGTGTGTGGCCACTGCCCTGTGTGGCTGGGACCGCTCTGGCCCTGCTCTCTTCTATGTCTACAGCGATGGCACCCGCCTGCAGGGAGACATCTTCTCGGTGGGCTCTGGATCTCCCTATGCCTATGGTGTGCTAGACCATGGCTACCGCTACGACATGACCACACAGGAAGCCTATGCCCTGGCTCGCTGTGCCGTGGCCCATGCCACCCACCGTGATGCCTACTCAGGGGGTTCTGTGGACCTTTTCCACGTGAGGGAGAGTGGATGGGAGTATGTGTCACGCAATGATGCCTGTGTGCTGTACACAGAGCTACAGAAGCTCCCAGAACCAGAGCTGGAGGAGGAGGCAAGCCAGGCCCATCCTGAGGCTGCCACTCCCCACAAAGCTGGGGAAGGTGGAGAACTCTCCGCAGAGGCCAAGGGAGGTGAGACCAGGAGACTCCAGGATGCCAACAGAGACTGAAACACTGTGAGAAGCGGCAGGACATGGGGGAACGTAGGCCCAGGGAATGAGTGCGGGGATTTGGCAGCAGGGGAAGGACTCCGCTGGGAGCAGCCTCACAACTGGACCAGCCCTTCTGGGTTGCCTGCTTCATTTATTCCAAATCGCCATCCTTTCTGCCTCCTGAGCTACTGACAGCTCTGTCCAACATGTTTCTATTGAAGCCCAGTCCGGCCTCCTTTTTGGTACCAAGTCCACCTTTTAGCAAACACTTGCTGTATGCCTACTGCACGCCAGAGGCCGTGCTAGGTGTAGACCTCTTTTCTTGCATCCTCTTTTCTGCTTTTTCCAGCCTGTCCTCAGTCTCTCTTCTTCCCTCCTGTTTTGGTCCTCTATCTAGCTTAGCTTCAGGGTCTCTGTCTTTTTCTCCTCGTCATTTTCTCACCTTGGTGGGGTGGGGCAGCCAGGAGGGGAGCAGCCCTCTCAGAATGAGGTGGGAATGGTGGCCCAGATAGGCACGATGCCTTGGGTGGTGATGGGCTTGTCTCCTCCACTCTCCTTCTCTGCCCTGACCATAAAGACTATAACAATTACTCCTCTACCGAATGCAGTTCTCATGATAACTTTTTGAGGTAAAAATGATCCTACCTTTACAGAAGAGGAGTCAGGTACAAAGGGTTATGTCAGCTGGTCCAGGTCGCAGTAAGTGCCAGAGATGAGGCTTAGATCTGGGCCTTCCCCTTCAGAGCCTGTGCCAGAGCACTGCTCCCTCCCTGCCATCTGTCCTGCCTCTCCTCTCTTCTTCTTCTGGAGAGTGATATGGAGGAGAGAATAGTTGGGCCAAGGCCCTGCCTGGTGGTCAGGGGTGAATGAACCCTGAGGAGTCCAAGAGCCTGGAGGGGTGTGTTCAAGGAAGCTTCCTGGGCTGGAGCCACCCCCTTGCTCTCTAGCCTTCTGGGCCTGTCACGGTCACTACCAGACTTCCCCTCCTCCTTTCTTCCCTTTGCCTTCTTTCCAGCCTCTCCTTCCTGGTGCTGCCTCTGGAGAATGAAGGACAGAGGGAGGTGGCTGTGCTGGTGGGAACTGTCCTGCTAGCACATCCTCTCTAGCCTCTCCTATCCCCCTCAGGATGACTTGGAAATCCAGGCTAATAGCCCCAGGAGGGCCACCGCCCCCTTCACCCGAGACCAAATGGGAAAGAAAGCAGGTGGACCTGGGAGATGGGGCCTGAAGGAACATCACTGAAGCTTCTTTTCTCTCATCCTACTGCTAAAGCTTCCAGTCCCACTTTTCCTCCCTCCTGGACACGCTTCCTCCCAGCCTCTAGCCTGGGCCTTGAGCCCTAACCCTGCACCTCAGGCTAAGAATTCTTCCAGGAAGGAGCTGGCCAGACAGGAAGAGACCTCCAGACTCTAGCCCTGAGGGGATGACTGGGGAGAAGGGAGGAAAAGGTCAGGGAGTCCCAGAGAGGAAAGCAGTGGGGACAGAGTGGGGAGGAACTGTGGTGAGAAAGGGGACCACAGAAAGGTGCCTAGCACAGAAGGACTAGCCTGCAAGCCAGGTGGCCTCCATAGCAACACTTCTTCACACCCTGCCCACTTCCCAGCCTCAGGAGAGAGGTGTGGGACTCTGGGAACTGTAACTAGAGGCCAGGGACCCCTGGGATAGTCTGGTCCTGGAGGATCACATGAAGGGCAGCTTTTGCCCAGGGTTCAAGAGTTTGAATGACACAGGCACAGCAGGGAGCATATTCATGTCCACAGATGTGTGTGGGTCTTGTGTTCCGGTATAGGGAAGTGATACAGGATGGGTGTGTGCATATGAGTGTGGTGGGTGATGTGTGTGCGGTTCCTGTGTGCAGAGACAGGAACCAGACTGGAAAAGAAAGAGCAACATGTGAATAAGGAGATCAGCCTCTTAATGGGAAGAATGCCAGGCCTTGTCACTTCTCTTGGGAAAAAGGCTCCAGAGTAAAGAGGAGGTGGGGGCTCACCCCACCAGTTCACTACTTCCTCATCCTCCCAACCCTATCCTGAGGCCATGAGGGAGTGAGAAAAGGGAGGGAGGGGTGGCCTGAGCCTGGGATTGCCACCAAATGCTCAGCCAAATGCTGCTATAAACTCCATGCAGCTCACTCCCCTGAGATGCTCTGTGCCCCTCCCCTTCCCAGATTGGAGGAGGCTTGAACCCAGACAGAGAGGGCAGAACCAGAGGGGGAGGCCCCTCTGCTTGTGAATCCTCCCATTTCCTCTCCTTTCTTTCCCCTCTCTTTTCCTTCCGTGGTCCTGCCTTTCTTCACTCCTTTTGACAGGTTGTGTCCTTCCAGATGATGAGGTATTTGAGGCCAGAGATAAGCCCATGTATCTTGCTGACAAGCCTGCTTCCTTGTGCTCTGTTTTCTTCCTCTAAGTTTTTAATGAATTGGGGGAAGAGCTCAGGAGGGTGTCAGGGAGGATTGGGCAGGCAAAGGCCAACCTCCCAGTGCACCCCTCATTACCTAGCAGTGGCCCATGAGTCATTTCCTCCATTTCTCCAGTAATTCCTGAAGGTTTTTTTTTTCCCTTTTTTGTCTTTTTTACTGACCGGTAACGGGATCGCAACCCTCAGTGTTGCGCCCGCACCGCGCTCAGCCAGTGAGCGGGAACCTGTCTCCACATGGGATCTGAACCCTCGGCGGGAGCGCCGCCACGTTCCCAAGCGGCGCACTCTCCAGTGCGCCACCGGGCTGGCCCAAATTCCTGAAGGTTTGATGCAGAAAACAGGGTTAGACCAAAGGAGATCTTGCCCTTCCTGCCCCAAACTGGAAGACCTTGTCTTCTCCGATTCCCTGCTTGGGGTGCTGCCTCACAACCTGCTGAGGCTTTGGGGTGATGCTCTCACACAGGCCCTTGGGCTGTCAGGGGTCCAGGGTTCCAGCCTTCAGCAGAGTAAATATCTCCAACACTGGAGCGAGGGTCCTTGTTCTCCCACCACCTGGTTGCCCTATACAGGTAGGTGTGGCAGGTGTGTGAGAAACCCTGTACCCATTGAAGCAGCTTTCCCTATTGCCAGCACCCCACACTTAGAGGGGAGGGGAGCAAGGACCTGTCTCATCCCATCTATTCCTGTGTGTCTCTAGAAGCCCTGCCTAGAGTTACAAGGCTAGTTCCAGGGTGGATCCCTTCTCTGCCTGGGGGAGTGGACATCAGGAGATGCTGGCAGTTCCCTCTCAGCTCCCACCCCTGCTGATTTCGTTTCTGCCCCTCAACAACCTCGCCTCCCTGGTCCTTCTCCTTTTGTGCTCCACAAAGAGTGACCGTGGACTGGGGAAGAATGAAAGGTGGGAGCAGCAGGCCCAGGCCCAGTGTGACTGTGCATCTCACCCTGGCCCACCCTTTCCCCGGCTGGCACTTCAGGCCCTAGGAAAGGCTGGCTGGCCCCCCTCTGCTGCCTACCACCCACATCTTTTTCCCCTAGACTGCAATCCCCTCTCCTTAGCCTTTTCTTTCTCCTCCTCTCTTCTCAGTAGCTCTCACCCACTATTCCTCCTGTCTACCCTCCCCTCTGGCCAATCTCATATCTTAATTTCCTTGGACAGTTTGAGACCATCAGGGAATCCAGAGAGTTGGGGGTGGGGGTGGGGGCCCAAAGTCATCATCTCCTTACTAACCAAATGGAATGAACCTAAACCCTCTATCTAGAGGGACTCCAAGTGGATTTCTCCCCAGGGAGAAAGGAGAGTAAGCTGGGAGGGGACAGGCCTCTCTTCCTGTCCTTCAGCGCAATAAAGCTCTGTATAGAAACCTGAATGCAGAAACAGCGGGGCTGCAGCTTTACAAAATAAAGTGTTTGTTTATTATGAAATTAGAGATGGAGGCCCCTCCCATCCTCCCTTTCCCCTTCCCCAGCTACCTCCCCCTTTCTCCTCCCCCTCTCCCTGGGGCCTGGGAAGCACACAAGACAATGCCCAGAGCTGGGATGCCCAGGGCGGGCTGACAGCTGGGCAGAGCTCCAGGGAGGTGACCACGTGGGGGGCTGGAGCTCCTGCCCTGGGAGGTGGGCTGGCTCCCTTCCTCTGCTGGAGGCCAGTGGAGCCAGGATGAGGCCAAGAGTGATGGATGGAACCATGCGAGCAGGTCTGTAAGGACAGGAGAGCCCATTAGAGGTGGTGAGTGGGGGAGGGGCTCCGGTCCATCCCCTTCCTGGGCACAGTATAGGGGCACTGACCTGGGACAGAGCGTCCCCTGCAGGAGGGTGGGCAGCAGTGGCTGGAAGTTTCTCTTGCTTTGAGGATGGACAACAGAAAAAACAAAAAGCCAGTCACAGGGACCCAGAGAGAAGGAGGGGAGATGTGGGCAGGAGATAGACACAGAGCATGTGTGTGAGCAAGGGAGAGAGACAGAGTGTGAGAAAGATTTAGAATCGCAGAGACAAAAACAGCCACGGAGAAAGATGAATCACAGTGAGAGAACAGAAGTTCAGGGTCAGAGCCACAAAACCCAGACCCAGACAGAGGAAGAGCGTCACAGGCAGGGACAGAGATCCCTGGAGAAAGACATACAGACCGACTGGGGCGAGAGGGAGGTAAGAGCGAGGGTGCCTTGGGGAGAGAAGGAGGAGGGGCGCAGGGAGGGGAGGAGGCCTGGGCCCCTGGGCTGCTGCCGCCTGCCTGGACTCCGTGGGGCTCACTCAGAGGGCCTGTGCGGGCTGCCCCGCCGCGGCGTTCAGGGAGCCGGGGGCTCCTTGGCCCCGTACAGCTCGGCCAGGGTGCGGAAGAGCGGACCCCAGTCGTCCAGCGGCTCCGCGGGGCCGGGGGC
>NW_007726364.1:239840-249265 GCF_000696425.1 Galeopterus variegatus
GGGGGCCTGGGCTGGCGTGGCGCCCGGGCCCGGGGCAGCACGTCGCGGCGTGCGGGTGGGCCGGGAGCCGGCGGGACCGCCCCGTCGGGGTTCTGCAGGGCCGTGATGTCGAAGGCCTCCGTGTCCTCCTCGCCGCCGCCCTCGTCGTCATAGGTGATGATATTCTCGCGGACGTCTTCCTCCTCCAGTACCATCAGTGCTTCCTGCTTCTGCCGCCTCAGGGCCACGAAGAGCACCACCAGGGCTGCTCGAGAGACGCGCACACAGGCCGCTGAGCCGGCAGGGCAGCGGAGCAGGTGATAGAGGCAGGGCGGCCTGGGTTTGCAAGCCCTAGGTTTGACATCTTGAAAACCTTGCTTTGAATCCTGACTTCACCCCTTACTCACTGTGTGACCATGGGAAGTTGCTCAACTTCTGTAAATCTTTGACCCTTCATTTACTTGTGTGAAAAATAGGGAAAACATATTTACCTCCTAGGTTTGTTGAAAGGATAAAATGAAATGCCACAAGTACTTGGCACAGAGTAGGGGCTCAATAAATAATTTTTATGGCTTGTTACTGTCATTATGGATTGGCAGGTCAGGGATATGAGGCTAGAGCTTTCCTCTTTGATGTATGTACCTTATGGGGTGGTGGGAAAATCCAGGCATGAGAGGTCCTTCAAGCCCCAGGGTGGATTTCCCTACAACTACTTCCAGGTTCCTCTCCACACCCCTGAAGGCTAGGATCCCACATCTGTGTTCCTTTGTGACCTGACTCACCAAGAAGGGTGCCCACACAGGTGACGATGGCGAGCAGGGCACCAGTGCTGAGCCCAGTGGGTGAGAGCTGAGCCTCGGGCCGGCAGGAGGCCACAGAGCCATCAGGCCGGCAGCGGCACACGCTGACAGTCACTGTGGCAGTGCTGCTCAGTGCTGGCTGCCCCCAATCCCACAGTTCTATGGGAACCAGGTAGGGGGCCTGGCGGGGCAGAGCAGGACGGGAGGGCAGCAGCAGGCTGGCAGAGCCATCTGTGGGAGAGGGAAGGTGTTGGGGCACCTTTTGGGACACCTTCCTGGTAGGGTCGGACCAGCCCACAGAGCCAGCTTCCCCTGGGGAAGGTTTGCAAAGAGCAAACAAGTGAGTCTAAATCCACACCTACTTTCCCTTTGGTAGAAGGCCCAGACAGGTGGGGAAGGGGTCAGGCAGGCTGGGCTGGGGTGGTGGAGGAGAGGAGGAGGGAGGTAGGCATAGGCACAGCTATAGGAGGCCACCCACCTCGGTTGTCCTGCACAGTAAAGTTGGCATCAGGGCCCAGAGGACCTTGAAGTGAGACACGGCTACTGTTGCCAACTTCGTCTCTGTCCAGGGCTCGGATGACCTGAATCAGCTGGGAGAAGAGAGGCCTTGTATGGAGGGGGCTGCTGGAGGCCTTGAAGTCCCAACTCCTCTGCCTCAGCTGCTCACCTGGCCAGGGGCTGCAGAATCACACACAAAGGTGTCATAGGGCTCAGCCAACTGGGGAGCATTGTCATTCTCATCTAGGGTCTGGATGGCCACTTGCACGCGGGAGGCCTGTGCGGAGCTATCTGAAGCCAGAACACCAACACATACGTACCACATGTGCACACACAACATAGTTTACACACAACATACATGGTGCATGGGCATGGATGCCACATGCAGCACATTGCGTGCACATGCAATATATGAAATAGGCATGAAATATACAAGTATCAAATAATATTGTGAAAAGAATGGAAGAACACCAAATGCATATGATATTCATGTAGTACCCGATATGTGTAATACAGAATACACGTTCAACAGGAATGCAGTACCCATGGTACATATACACAAAAACCCATGTTCGGGGCATATATGAAAGGTAGATATAGGGAGCATACAGATTGCATGCAGACAACAGTCATGAAATATACAAACACATTCATAACATATATTTGATGTGCACTCAGCATTTAAAGCAAATGCAACATACATGAAGCAGATGTTTGGTATGCACAGGGAATGCAGTGTCACCCCGCCCCCCAACCCCACATATAGAGAATACATTTTCATGCACAGAGGTCATGCACAGCACCAGTGGAATGAACACACACACACACACACACACAGCAATGAGTATCACTTAGAGTTGACCTTGGGGAGGGAGGAGTTACATGATCTACAGGGTACAGAGTCCAGGCCAGCCTGGGCACTACAACCAGACACAGGCCCTTCTTCAACTATCCGTTCATCAGGGGGTTCCCTACCATTACCCTACAGTGCTTCTCAATGCCAGTGCCATGTCAGAGAGAATGCAAAGTGTGTATCCCTGTCACAAGTCCCAGGCTGAGTCTCTCAATTCCTTTAGTCTTCCCCTTATGCAGGGGGTGAGCTGGCTGGCCCTGGTGAAAGGGGCTGAGGTCGTAGCCTGGGCAGGGGAGGCTGAGTGGACTGACTGGCTAAAGGGTTTGGGGTATCCCAGAGACAGAATGGGGAAGGGGTTCACTCCTTCCAAGGCTACTAGTTGATATTGGAGTAGGGGTAGGAGCAGGATTTGGCAGGGGGGTGAGAAGACAGAGAGGGGAAACACACACACATAGAACCACACAAGCATACACAGCCACAAACATACTATATGCACACACGTACACACAGGGCCATCCACACAGACATCCACACAACTACAGACACACACGCACCGTCAGGTAGCGCACAGTTGCATATACAGAAACGTAATCCTAGACATGTACAATAAGATGCATACGAGAAGCAGTTGGTGGAGAAGATAACAGCTCAGACTTTGCAGACAGACTGAGTCTGAAGGCTCCACCACTTAATCTCTGTGTGACCTTGGGAAGTTACTTAACTTCTCTTTGCCTGGGTTTCCTCATTTTATTTTATTTTATTTTATTTTATGTAGCGCACAGTTGCATATACAGAAACGTAATCCTAGACATGTACAATAAGATGCATACGAGAAGCAGTTGGTGGAGAAGATAACAGCTCAGACTTTGCAGACAGACTGAGTCTGAAGGCTCCACCACTTAATCTCTGTGTGACCTTGGGAAGTTACTTAACTTCTCTTTGCCTGGGTTTCCTCATTTTAAAATGGGGAAATAAGGCTAGCTGGTTAGCTCAGTTGGTTAGAGTGTGGTGCTAACACCAAGGTCAACTTTTTGGGTCCCCATACCAGCCAGCCACCAATAAATAAATAAATAAATAAATACATAAATAAAATAAAGTGGGGAAATAATCATACCTCTCTCATAAAGTTGTGGTGATGATTAAGTTAATTAATCCATTTTTGGTACTTAAAATAGTGTCTGATATACAATAAGTAGTAAATTATTATTTGTCCATGAACACCGCATACACCAAACAATATATACGAACAGCTACATGTACATACTACTATACACACCCAATCACGCACATGCACAAATAATGTAAATTAATTCTATACAAACACTTGCTTGTAAACACATATATATCCAGTTATAGACATATACTCA
Organism: Galeopterus variegatus; assembly: GCF_000696425.1. NCBI lineage: Eukaryota > Metazoa > Chordata > Mammalia > Dermoptera > Cynocephalidae > Galeopterus > Galeopterus variegatus. The sequence continues at coordinate 243,338 of NW_007726364.1, forward strand.
CAGATATATATATGTGTGCATGTGTATATATATATATATATATATTTTTACACACATGGAACTATACACATACCTGAGTACGTACCCACATGCACACATTCATATAGCTCTTCACTGACATGTACAGATGTCTACATACACAATGACAACTTTCATATACAGTATGAAGACAGCAGGGTGTAGGAGCCCCTGGGGTGTAAGCAGGGGCAATAAGGCGCTATTCACAGAAGGGAAGGAGATCACCCTGTCTCCACAGGCCAGGGCTGCCCAGAGGCTGCTGGTGACTGATGGGTAGGAGGAGCCTACCTTGGGGGTTCCTCAAAGGGCTTTTCTGGGAGGAGTTGCTGGTGTACTACCCCCCAGAGGAAGTGCCCAGCCCACCCTGTCTCCACAGGCCAGGGCTGCCCAGAGGCTGCTGGTGACTGATGGGTAGGAGGAGCCCACCTTGGGGGTTCCTCAAAGGGCTTTTCTGGGAGGAGTTGCTGGTGTACTACCCCCCAGAGGAAGTGCCCAGCCCTTTTCTGGCCCCCAGCTCCAGCCTGAAGCAGAGAGTAGGCAGGACAGGGTCTGCCAGCCCACAGGTTGGAGCTATTTGAGGCCTGATTTTATTCCTGGGTTGGGGCAAGTCAGGTAAGGGCGTGCATTTAGGGTCAGGAGAATGCTTGGGCAGACCCTCTGTGCCTGGCCCAGCCCAGCCTAGGAGGCCAGGAGGGCTGCCTGGTGGTGAGGACCCAGGCCAGGGAGCCGTGGCTGTACACTGGTGAGGGTGTGATGGTGGTAGCGCCCTTCCACCCAAGTCAGGGACAGCCCCTCTGCCTGGAGGCTGCTGCCTCCTCGTGGGCCCAGGACTCCTCACCAAGCTCTGTGGCCAGCACTGTGAGGTTGTGCCAGACACGAGCCTCACGGTCCAGGGGCACTGATGTGCGGATGGTGCCATCGTCGGGCTCGATAGAGAAGCAACGCTCCGGGTCCGAATGGGGGAGGATGGAATATCTGGGGAAGAAGGAGTGCGCTGGGGACTGATCTGCTGCTGCCACTCCCTCCCTCCCTCTGTCCACTAGCTAGGCCTCAGGTTCAGCTGGGCAGAGCCTGCCACATGCATTCACAGCCACGTGGAGGTTGGAATCCCCTTAAAAGGCAAATATCCCTGGGAGGTCACCACCATTAGACACCTGTCCTAAGACTCAGGGGGACTGGATTTCATGGGGGTAGGGAAAGAGATACAGAAAGAGGTGGAAAGGGGATAAACACTACCTGTCTTTCAGACTTCTGGGCTCTGTTCTGGGGACGCAGGGACCTGTTTCAGCTCTGGCTGTGTGACCTTGGGCAAATTGTTTAATCTCTGTTTACCCAACTGCAAAATGGGAATGACAACCAACACCTCCCTCACAGAGTAGTGACAGGTATGCTGGCCCAGGAGGTGGAGAGAGTGGCTGTTCTTGAGGCAGACAACTCTGGATTTGAATCCCATACTAACTGCGTGACCTTGGGCAAATTACTTAACCACTCATGGCTGGCCTCTAAAACAACTGGTGGTGATAACACCTACTTCATAGGGCTATAGGGTTGTTGTGAGAATTAAATGTTATCAAGTGGGTAAAATGTGAAACACTTAGGGAGTGATCAATAGAGATCCACTTATCAAATGAGATTACATCTGCTTGCACTACCACTGGGAGGTGCCACTATTATCTACCCGGAGAGACTGGTGGAGAGTTGGGGAGTAGGTTAGCCAGGCTCTCCTGCCCTCCCTTGGCCCACAGGGAGACCTCTGCTAGGAGGTGAATGTGATTTGTGGTAAGGTAAAGGGGGCACACCTTTGTCTGGGAATAGTCTATCCCCCATTTCCCAGAGGCCCTACTCCTCCCCAGCCCACACCCCAGCTCACCTGATTATGCTGGCTGGGGAATCCAGGTCAGCAGCTGAGATCTGGCCCACGAGGGTCCCAGGAGCCTTGTTCTCTAGCACTGCCAGGTGGTAGGCAGCCTGGGTGAAGGCAGGTGGCTCTGGGGCATCCTGCACAGCCACACGCACCGAGGCTACGTCCTTGAAGGGCCCTCGCCGCAGGTAGGCTGGGTCAATGAGTGTGTTGGTGGCCTCTACACGGAAGGAGTAGGAACGACAGGTCTCGAAATCTAGGGGCTATGGTGAGGGAAGACAGAGGGTGAGTGAGGCATGTGAAAACAAGGACAGGCCCCACACGCATCCAGTGCTCAGTCCTCATGTGAGGAGAGGTGACACTGAAGGGGCAGTGACTTCAGTGGCCAGGATGGGTAGCAGATTACTTAGTTGGTAACTCTAGGCCTGCCCCCAGCTCCATCATAGACTTGTTACATGACCTTGAGCCAGTTACTTCCCTTTTCTAGGCCCCAGGGCCTCATCTGAAAGAGGAGGAGATGACCTTGATCTCTTAGCTCCAACACAAGGGTTCTGAGAAATGTGCCCAGTGGGTGGGACAGGAGGCAGGTATATGTGAATGTGCAGGTGTTAGCAGGCAGGAGGCTAACCTTGCGGACAGTGAGGAGCCCATCTCGACCCTGGGAGTCTGTGCTGATGCTGAAGGCCTCGGACCCCTCCCCGTCCAGGATGCTGTATGCCATGAGGGCGTTGTCCCCTAGGTCTGGGTCCTGGGCCCGGAGCCGACCCACCAGGGTGCCAGGCCCAGCTGTCTCCACCACAGAGAACTGGTACAGACCTTGGGGTGGATGGAGGGGAGACATATTCTTAGAGAGGTCCCCAAACCTCCTCCCTAACCCCAGCACTTCCTTCTCCCAGGGACTGGCTAGGGAGGGGGTGAGGAGGGAAGGTTTCTTCAGAGGCTGTAGAGGTGGGGTGGTCAAAGGATAGCTCAGGCAACAGCACTGGCCCCTTACTCTGAGGAAACTTGGGAGGGTTGTCATTGACATCGCTGAGGGTGACAGTCACTGTAGTGCTGCCCGACAGCCCCCCCATGTGGCCACCCATGTCCTTGGCCTGGATCACCACCAAGAACTCCTCTTGTGTCTCCCGGTCCATGTTGGGGATGGCTGTACGCACCACTCCTAGGGAGAGACGCTGGGTCAGGGGGTGTCTGCTCCCATGGCTGCCCCACCAGGCTCCTGAGCTCCATCCTCACCAGTCTGGGGGTCCACAGAGAAGAAAGGCAGTCCATCCAGCACGGTGTACACCAGCTTAGCGCTGTTCCCATAGCTAGGGTCATCAGCATCGTGAGCAGTCACCTGGATCACTGAGGTCCCTGCGGGGGATCCCGGCACCCCACTCAGCAGCAGCAGGGCCAGATAGGGAAGAACAGCAGGTGAGGGGACCCAGATATGAGGGAGGCTAAACTGAAGGAGTAGGGTTCTGGGGCACAGCAATGGGGAAAGGAGAGGTAAGGGAGCTCCAGGTCGGGGGACTGCGACGTCCAGAGCTGGGTTGCTCACCAACGTTGGACATCTCGGGCACTGTGGCGTGGTAAGGCCCAAGGGGGAAGATGGGTGGATTGTCATTGATGTCTTGAACTTTGATGATGAACTCTGATGGGGGCTCCAGGGGCCGGTTGGAGGCTCGATCCACAGCTTGGGCCAGTAGTACGTATTGTGCCTTCTCCTCCCGATCCAGGCTCTTGGTGACATGGATATTGCCTGTGGCTTCGTCGATCACAAATACGGTGCCTGCCCCCTCCCCAGTCAACAGGTACTTGGTGCGGCCCTCGCCCCGGTCAACATCTGAGTGCAGCTGTAGGGGTCAGGGAAAGATGGCAGAGGGCTCCAAGTGCAGGGACAGAGGGTTAAAGAGTTTAGGTTTAGGTGGGGTGTTGGGAGTCCTGAGGGACCAAGGTCATTGAAGAAGTGATGAAGTTGCAGGGCAGGGACTAAGGGCCTTGAGTCAGAGTAGACATGGGAGAGGTTAATCCTTACCTTGCCAATGAGGACGGGCTCCGGACCAGCATATTCCTCAATGACAAAGAACTGGTTCCAGACCCAGCTCCTTCGGGTCCGCAGCAATGAAGGCCCTGGGTGCCCCCGGGACCCTGCCCAGGCCCGGACTGGGACTGCGAGACGCCCCATGCAGCCCCAGCCACCCAGCCAGGCCAGCAGGAGCCTCACCAGGCTCCACATGTTTGGACTCCAGCCAGGGCTCTTTTCACTGGCTCCAGGTGCTGGGGCTGGGCTGGGCCAAGTGGCCCATGAGCTGGCTGGGGTGGAGGGCAGATGCGTTGGGGTTACCCCATGGATCCACACCTGCAGGACAGGTAACTGTTCAGGGTCAAGGAAACCCTTAACCCAGCTCCCCTCCAAAAGTAGATACTGAAGACCAGATCTCCAAGGAACCAGACACCCTATGGCCCAGAACTCAGACTAAGAGAACAGTCTGATTCTTCCATCCACCACGCTCTGCCTGCATTCACCTCCACCCCTCCAAGCTGATAAATCTCTGGTCAGTCAACTCTGAGGAGAGAAGCCAGGGAGGAAAACAGGAGAGGGGATGATGGGAGGGCTCAGAATCCCAAACCTGGCTCCTGTCCTCCTGGTTGGGCATGCAGCCAGGGGACTGGAGAAGGTAAGGCTTTCAGAGAAAGGGCTTAACATTAAGGGGTTGGGATTCATGGAGGTGTGGCGTAACGTGCCTAGGGTCAGACTGAGATATGACAAGGAGTGCTGCAGCCTAAGACAGGACTGAGCCAGTGAAAGCCCTTTCCGCAGGGAGAACCCCACCTCTCCAGATGCTTCCCACCCCTAAACTGCCAGTTGCAGTCCTTGAAGGGGAACTAGGGTCATGAGACAGAATGGGGGGCCAGAGCTGGAAGAAGAAGGGGCAGGGTTGGGGGCAAGTTGAGAAGACTGGGGAGGGGGTAAGCAGAGGCCAGAGACACAGTGTGATGACTGGGGGCTAGACCAAGACTCGGACTGTCCGGCAGAGAGACAGAAGACAGAGTGAGAGAGACAGAATGGCAGGAAGAGACAGAACGAAAGACATCAGGCAGGCAGGCTGGGGTGTCTGAAAGGCAGAGAGAAGTCATAGGGACCAGGCTTGGAAACTGGTAAACGGGGTGTGTGTGTGTGTGTGCGCGTGTGTGTGCGCGCGCGCGCGCACAGAGGGGCTTTCGGCAAGTGTGATGGGCAGGCAGCAGAGGCAGCTCTCAGCTGCGGGGGTGTCAGACCAGGCCTCAGGAACTTCATTCTGGGAGAGGGAGCAGCAGGAGGGGTGGAGGTAGGGAGGGGCTGCGGGAACGAAGCTACAGAGGACCCTTCCCTCTGCTCTCCTCCCACTCCTCCTGGGGGAGACCCCTCAGGTAGCTGTCGCTTCCGCCCCTCCTCCCCTAGGGCAGACACACACCTGACAGTCCGTTTGCTCCTGAGGGAAGAAGGAAGCCGAGGGAAGCTGGGGACCAGAGAGGGAGGTGGGACGACGAGGAGAGAAGGAAGGGATAGAGGAGTGGGAAACAGGATAGCGGGAAGGGAAGAGGAGAAGCGAGGGAGGGAACCGGGGAAGGAAAGGAGAGCGGGAAGGGGAAAAGAGAAAGAAGGGAGAAGGATAGAAGACAAATGCAAAGAGGGAGAGGAGGTGGGAAAAGATGGACAAGAGGGAGAGAGAGGAAGGGGCAGAGACGGCAAACAGTCAGGGAGAAGGAAGGGTGAAGAGAAATCGAGAGAGGAAAAAGAGGGAGAGAGGTGCGAGGGAAGAAGGGAAAGAGGCGGAGCGCGGGAGAAGGGATCCGGCAGTGGGCTCCCGGCCACAGAGCGCACGGCTCTGAAGACACCCGCAGGCTGCAGGTCCCCTGCTGCCCCTCCGCGGATTCCCGACCCCGGACTCCGGGCAGGCGCCCTTACCTGGCACTGCCGAGGGGCCCGGGCCGGCGGGGAGCGCCCCCGCCCGCCCCCGTCGCCGGGTCCCGGGTCCCGGGGGCGCAGCCCCAAGCCGATCGGAGCGGGCGCCGCGGCTCCG
>NW_007726364.1:249806-268711 GCF_000696425.1 Galeopterus variegatus
CCCCCTCGGCGCTCCGGGGCTGCTGGGCGCATACAGATGTGACGCCCCTCCCGGGCCGGGCCGCAGCGCGGACAGGGCACTCCGGCGGGAGGACGTCCAGGCCACGGCACCAGGCCGTTTCTGAAGAGCGGGCGGGAGGGTGCACCTGGGAGCGCGAAGCGGCCAGCACGCCTCCCGAAGCAGACGAAGAGCGAGCGCGCGGTGAGGCGGGGGATTAGGAGCCCATTGCGGAGAGACCCGGCTTCCCGTTCCCGCACCGGCTTTTTGGACTGGTGTGGAACCCCAGCTGCAAAGCGGCGGCATTTTGGGAGCCCGTGAAGAGCATGGCAGCGGGTCGGCTGGGGCGGTGCGCTTAAGGACGGAATAAGGGTCCAGGGAGCCCGCAAGCCGGGCCCAGGGAACGGGTCAGGGATGGAGGCACGACATCGGCGGGAGGGCGACAGGGAGCGGAGCCTTTTTTGGGAAGCTTGTTCAATGTGGCCAACAGAACGAGGGGCTCTCGCCCCCTGGTGGCAGTTGTGGGAAGCACCTCGAAGGTGGCGAGCAGGTGACCAAAAGCCTAATCTAATCGTGCACAGTGCACAGGACCGGGAACCGGATCCTCCTAGCCCTGTCAGAGTGCCACCACGGAAACAGGACGCTCCGTTTCCCTTGAGGAGTCAGGAAGATCCGTGGCTTCGGGCTGGTTAGAGCCCAGGAAGGGATGGCGCAGTGGGAAGTCGCTGCTCCAGGAAGCAGTTGTCAACCTAAGTGAGGGCAATGCCTGCTCCATGCTACAACTATCCTCTTCAATTTGGTTTCTCACCCAGGCCCTGCCCAACGCAAGCCACTCACACACTAATTAAAACTAAGTCAGATTTTATTTTTTTCCATAGACCACATCATTTAATAATAAAAAAAATAAAAATAAAAATTGAACAAAAGGAAAGGTAGGATATAAAGTGGAACCGGTGGGCTTGGTGGACAAGAGGCAAGGGCTGCAGGACAGAAGAGACTGGGAACAGCAGGGGCCCTGGGACTCAGGAGGAGATGCTGATTCAGCTCATAGGTGACCCAGTCCTGGCCCCAGCTGTTCCCAAGAGGAGGCTGTGGAGTACCCAAGGGCGATGGTGAGCAGGATGGAGGAAAAATCAAAGAGGTTTGGGGCACCTGGCTGTTCCCCGCCTCTGGTCAACCACCTCCCTCCCTAACCTAGCTCTTCCCTCTCAAGACTTAATGGGAAATGAGAGGAGAAGGCTAAGTCCCAAGAGATAGGTTAAGGGAGGGTGTGGGGGGGAAGGATGGCCACTGCTCCATTTGGTATGTGGGGACAGGTGGCAGCCATACTTCAGCACTGGGCACAAGGTGTGAAAGACCCCTTGGGGTTCCAGGGTGGTGGAGATTGTACCTATCCCTCTGTGGCCTTTAACCCCCTGGGGCAGAGTGGCTGGTACCTGCAGCTCTCCTAGTATTTTCCCCGCTAGCGGCGCCCACCCCGGTCCCGCACAGGTGTGCTCCGACTCCGGCTTCTGCTGTGGCGCTTGGTGTCTCTACGATCCCTCTCCCTGCCTCGTTCCCGGTCCCTTTCCCTATCCCGATCTCGGTCCCCCCTGTCACGCTCCCTTTCCCTCTCTCTCTCCCTGTCCCTCTCCCGGCTGTGCTCCCGACGTTTCTCTCGCTCCAACTGACGGTTCCGTTCTCGCTCAGCTTCCTTCTCCCGCTCCTTCTGCTCTTCCTCTTCTTGCTCCTTTCGCCGCTTCTCCCGCTCCTTGGCTCGTTCAGCCCGTTCTGCCTCCTTCTGAACGATCTGTAGCCAGGCAGGAAAGGCAGAGAGTAGGCATCTCAGCCCTGCTCACATCAGTCCCGCTGTGTCCATCTGTGCCTGGACCCTGTACTCCTAGGGTGGGTGGGTGGGGCCCTAAGCCACAGCTCCTGTCTCAGAGCACTTCTCTCCACACTTTCAACTTTTATATACATGACAGGTGCTAGCACCATCCATGCCCGGCCTCTGGAATTTCCCTAGCTACCATCAACCTAGACGTAAACAAATCCCTTTTCTCTTTAGTTGAGCAGCATATGCCTAAAATTCCCATAAGGCCCATCACTAAGAAACCAAATTAAAAAGCAGAAAAGTGGATGAGTTTATAAAACAGATTTCTCAGATAACTAAAATCAAGTTCCAAGAAGCTTGGTTAGCACAGCTAGCTTCCCAGACACCCACAAACCTCAGTCCTGTCTTTGCGTCCCTCTTTACACCCTTGGGTTTGGTTTTTCTATGGCATACTCATCAACTGTTTCTTAAAACTGCCTTGCTGTGATGCTTAGTGTCTTCCCTTATGATCCTAAGCTAATACCTGGCCTACTCACTCTTGTAGTCATGAATCTCCCCCTTGCACTGACCTGGAGCCTTGATGCAACTCTGAGCAGGGCACGAAGGAGAGCACTCACCTGGCTGTCAGTCAGTGGGAGCCAATAGATGCAGGGAGCTGCCTTGGTTTTCCGGAAAAGGTCATCCAGCAGCTTGGCAGGTGGTTCCTCCTGGGCTTTCTCTGAGGTGGAAGAAAGTCAATCAGATTTGATGCACATGATCCTCTGTCCCATCACATTTGGGTCCCTTTCTCAACCACCAGTGGGTATGTGTGCCCACATACGTAAGTACCTTTCTTCTCATTCTTCTTTTCTTTAGACTTTGCACGTTCCTTGCGGCGGCGGTCACGGGACCGTGATCGGGAACGGGGCCCTTCTCGAACTTTGTCCCGATCCCATTCACGCTCCGATCGAGTTCGCTCCCGCCGCTCCATTTCCCGTTCCCGCTCTGCCCACTGTTCCCGCACCGCCCGTTCCTGCTCCCGCTGCTCTGCCCGGGGGTGCTGTGGTGGCTGGACTGGGGGTGGGGGCGGGGGGTGTAGGGGCCGAGGAACCCCCTGATCCTCGGTCTTATTTTCAGAGGGACGGTCCACCAAGAGGCCCCGGTGATAATCCAGCTGTGGGCAGAGGAAGGACAAGAAGTCAGGATGGAGAAATCATTCCTGCTGAAGGTGCCCAGGTACCAGGGGTACAGACACTCTGAAGCCCCACGGTTCGACTAAAGGAACCAAGGTAAGGGGGGGCAGGAGAAAAAGGGAAGAACAGAGCCTCTGTGACTGCAGGTTTGGTCAGGATTTCAGCTGGAATCTAGCAGATAATGGCCTCCCCCTGTTCCTCCCCTCCTTCCTTCCCCTAGGTTTCTTACCTCATCTTGCTCAGCATAATCAGCACAAAGGAATTTGGGATTGGACTGGGGCCATTTGACCCCATGCAGAGCTGTGCGGGTGGCAACGGCTTCCTCTACTGTGGAGTACTGGTGGAGGAAGGGAGAAGGCAGAGGGTCACAGTGTTTCTTCAGGCCTTCCCACTTGCCCTAGTCTCACACAGGAGGACACAACCTGCCCACATCAGTCACAAAAGGAGACATATGCCACAACCTACAGAATCAGCTTCTTCCCCTCACCGTTACAAAGCAATGAGATTTGATCTTGTCAATCCAGAAGGCCTCTTCCACTAAGGTTCCTGTACGCCCTAACAGTTCCTTCAGTTGGCCTAAAGTGAAGGGACGAACCTGCCAATGAAAATGGAATTTCAGGGTCTTGAAGAAGACAAGAACATTCATATACCGAGTCTTAAGATTTCCTAAACTGCTGTCAAAGATGTCTAGCTTCAAAGTTTGTGTGAGGGCAGAGGTTAGGAACCCTGTAGTAGGAATGTGGGAAGAGTGGTAGCAGGAACTGAGGCATTATGTGCCAGGCACTCTGTAAATCCTCAAAACAACCCTGGCACGGGGACAGTTTTTCCTTTCTCGCCATTCTTCAGAGGAGAAAATAAGTAGGTAGCTTACTCAAAGTCAGTGAGTAACTGGCAGATCTAGGAGTTGAACCTAGGAAGTATGAGTCCAAAGCTCAAGCCCAACAAGTCTGAAATGGGGAAAAAATAACTTACCAAGTTGGAGATATGGACGATGTTACTGATCTTGCCCCGGGGCGGGGAGGGCACCTGGGCAGTTCGGACTGGGTCATCAATTGTAATAGAAACTCCGGACTTCTGCTGGCTAATGGAACGTCGAGTTAAGGTATCTCCTAAAGTCACTATCAAAGACAGCACAAGAACAGTTTTCAGTAGGGACAGTGCTGGCTCTTTCACTTCCAATAACTCTCATCGCTCTCCTTTTTTTTCCCTACCAAGCAGCCACTCTTCCATCCAAATGTGCTGAGCACCTATTATGTGCAGAGTACTGTGCTAGGCTAATCTCACTGCGGAGATTCAAAGATTAAACAGATTCAAACCCAGGCCTCAAATAGTTTAACATCTAGAAGGAGATGTCAGATACAGAAAAATACTGTAATACAAAGTGGAAAACACTGAATGCCTTAAGACGTCCAAATGAAGAGCTCTGGGGATTCAGGGAGCTGCATTACGTTTCGCTCACAACATGTCACCCACCTTTCTTTACTTCGTGCTCCACAGGTGGGGGCAAGGCCACCTCTACTGACACCTGAGGTGGAGCAGGGGGTTCTGCTTCAGGCTCCTTCTCTTCTTCCTCTTCTTCCCTCTGCCCATTCTCCTGGCCCTCTGCAGGTACCACCTATAAAGGTATCAGATAAAAGAGGGGATCTGTTAAACACCAAATTGGCATTTTTTTTTTTTTAGCTTCTGGTTCCCTGGTGAGAGAGAATGGTAGAGTCAACCCAGAATGTTCTTTTCATGAGGGGGGAGATTTCCCAATTCAGTTCAGCTTCACCAGATCCTGGGATTGTTAGCGGCTCAACTTTGCTTCGAGGAAAACTATGGCAGGAGTTGGCAAATTTTTTCTGTATAGCGCAAGATAGTAAATATTTTTGGCTATTGAGCCATACAGTCTCTGTTACAACTACTTATCTCTGGTGGTGTAATGTGTGAGCGGCAAGAGGCAAGAGTAGAGTTGACCCTTGAACAATGCAGGAGTTAGGAACACTGACCCCCTGTGCAGTTGAAAGTGCACATACAACTTTTGACTCTGCAAACACCTAACTACTAATAGCCTACTGTTGACTGGAAGCCTTACTGATAACATAAACAGTGGATTAACACATATTTTGTATATTATATGTATTATAGCCTGTATTATTACAATAAAGCTAGAGAAAACAAAACATTAAGAAAATGTCTTTATTGAAAAAAATTCACATATAAGCAGACAGACCTATGTAGTTTCAAGGGTCAACTATAAATGAACTGGTGTGTTTGTGTTCCAATAAAACTTTATTTACAACAACAGGAAGCCAGCTATTGGTAGTCTGACATCTGAAAGTGCCAATTAACCCAATCCTATGCACAGGTGAGAGAGATTCCTTCCAGGACTTTATCTTAGCTCCATGGTTTACAACTCTGCATCAACTGCCCCCTCCTCCCCTGACACTGGGATGCAGGAGCCTTACCTGAGTGACTGTCCGGCATATTTTCAGCCCCTTGTCATGGGTCCCATCGTCGCCATTACGCTCTGTCTCATCCTCAGAGATGCGGGAGTCATCAGCATGAAGATCCACAACAGCCTCCTGCCCCGCCAGGGGTTTGATGTCGGGGATGAGGCTCTGGGACACAGATATACCCCCCACCCCGTTACACTGGGCCCATGTCTACTCCCACCTTAATGTGCCTCATCCTCCCTTCCCTGGCTCCTCCCACCTCACCTTGAGTGATTCAGTGGTGATACTGATGGAGGGTTTCTTCTGTGTGGTGGCTGTGCTGGCTCCCCAACGTCGTTTCCGACCAGGCTGGCCCCCCTCTGTGTCACTGTTTCCAGCTGGCACCCCCTTGGTAGCTGCTGTCCCCAAGAAATAGGACCCAACAGTTAGATAGTCTCAGGCCCTCTGCTGGTTCACACCATAACACCCACAGGTTGCCTTTGGCTGCAGTTTTAGCAAAAGGTTAACTTAAGAAAATCATTTTTGGGGATTGGAGAAAACATTGCTTCAGAATGAATAACAAAAGGGCTGGAGTCTCCCCTCCTGACAGATGGAAACTACTGATTTAAAAGCAACAACGGAGAGGTAACTAGTTTGGTGAGTAGTTTAAACTTTCAGTGGTAGGTAGAAATATCTAACCTAGTATGGGGAAGAAAGATTGAGAAGGACATGGGAATACAGAAGAAACAAGAAGACTATGTGATACTAAAATCTAAGAAAAATTAATTTAACATCATAACGTGATCTGGTCGGGCCGGCCCCGTGGCGCACTCGGAGAGTTCGGCGCTAGGAGCGCAGCGACACTCCCACCGTGGGTTCGGATCCTATATAGGAATGGCCGGAGCGCTCACTGGCTGAGCGCGGTGTGGGCGACACCACACCAAGGGTTGCGATCCCCTTACCGGTCACGAAAAAGACAAAAAAAAATGTGATCTGGTCATCCTTTAAGTTGACTTTCACACTGCAGATTGATATTTTAAGTTATAAACATTTATTTCGATTTTGTAATGATGAGCTCCTCATTGGGAAAATGTTAAAAATGTTACTGTTTGAGGAGTGGGGCACCTTGGAAGCTTTCTTAGAATAAAGTATAAATTAGTAAGCATTATATGGGAGTCCCTCAAACTCACTGCTGGTTCTGAGGGTTCAGATACCTGAAAGAATTAATGTCCCTAAGACTAGTTGGGAAATGGTCTAAGATACCTCACAGTGTATCTCATTAAAATGAGACTGGGGAAATATGACGGGGTTGTCTAAAGTTTTCAAATTCGAAATAAGACCCTACATATGCCAAGAAAATGCGGATTTGCCAGATGGAGGGGGTGGGGCAGGAGGGAGCAGGACAGGAGGGTGTGAAACAAGAATATTGCTGAGGAAATGGAAATATATTTCTCTATCAACGCTGATTTCATGGTATTTCTGACCTTTATCAGGGATTCAGGGCTAGACTTACAGACAACGGAGATCTTCCTCTTGAATGATTTGGGCAGCAAACTCTGTATAGAGAAGAAAAGGGGAAAAAAAGAGAAAGAGAGACACCCCACAGAGAGGGGGGAAGGAGGTTAGATGAGGCAGTCTTAGCATAGGCTTCAAAGACACAGAGAGAGAGAGAGACACAGAGACAGACAGAGACCAAAACAGAAGCGGCAAACGGCAAAAACGAAGCAGAATCAATGCAAGTTAGAGAAAAAAATAAAACTAAACATCACAGCAGGGAAAAGTCATCTAGTCCATACCACACTTTTGTATTAGCTTAACCAGAAATAAGCTGGAAGAGGAATTCAGTAGCTTCTCAGCCCTTTAAAGATGTTGGTCATGCCCTCTTCCACTGTCTCTATGGGTCACGAGGACACCAAGCCCAACAAGCTGTACCCAGAAGTGGGTTATCTAATCCTCCCAGGTCCTTCCTTACTAACTCGAGGAAAACACGAGGAAACAAGGAAAATCAACTTTGGGATTGCAACTTCAACAAGGCAACCCTCCTCCTATCCTCACTGACCAGCCTGAAGTCTACTGACAATGGCTTTGAGACACTTGGACAGCAGACTGTCATGACTGTCCAGACCCCCACCACACTGTGGAAAAGGGCAGCACCAGACCCACTGGAGATGAGGCTCCTGAGCTAAGGGCCAGCAGAAAGAATTTGAAGGTGTCTTTGGTAAAGGAAGGTTTTTATGAAGGACAGACTGTCCCCAGAAAGATTCCCAGACTTTCCAATCACCAGCTCCAGAAGAGCCTTATGGTTTCCTCTCCAAACAGGGCTTACGCCTTAGAAGCCCTGCCAAGGACCAGGAGATAGCTTTGGGGCAATTTTCTGCCCCAAATACTAAGTGGGAGAAACACTATGGACAAAGTAAAAAAGAGGAAAAGAGGGAAAAGGGAAGTAGAGTATTTTTAGATTTAGGTGCTTATTTCTGGAAAAACTAAGACCACCCTACCACCCTTCTTAAGGGTAGGGCAGGACCCTTTTGATGAAATCCCTTTTTCCCAGCCCCCCAGCCCCGTCATCTAACCAAATCTCCTTGGTCTCCGTTAAGGGCCAGCCTGAACCCTAGCCAGGCCGCTCTCGATGGGTAAGTTAGTGAGAAAAAAAAAAGTCTTAATTAAAACAGGAAAAACATGAACCAAATAAATAAAAATCCAATAAAGAAACCAGAAAAATAAAGATAAAGAAAAAAATTAAAATAAAAGATTAAAAAAAAGAAGAAGAAAATAAAGAAGAAAATAAACTAGGAATATGACAAATGTTCCAGGTACCATCTCACACCTGGGATCTTCAGTTCAGCCAATCGCACCTCACTGTGTACTGTATCTAGTCAACCGCCGGTCCAATCAGAATGAGCCCTCCCTGCTAGGCGCTGTGCAATTGGTGGGGGGTTGGGTTGGCAAAAAAGGTGGGCGCACGGCGTGGTAGTCAGCACGGCACTGCCAGAGTCCTCCCAGGGGCGCAGGGGGGGCGGGAGGGAAACGTGTGGGGGGACGCTGCCCAGTTTCCATGATGTCAAGACAGTTCACTGGTGGTGGCCAAGCTCAGCGAGGGGTAGAGGGGAAAAAAGGGGCAGAGACATCAGTCCTGGCCCTGCAGGGGCATCATCTTGCAGTCCCTGAAGAGATGACCCGTGAATAGCAGAAATGGTCCTTGCCTTTTACTGTGACAGGCAGGCAGGACCTATGTCCACCAGTGGCAAGCTGCAGCAATACCACCACCCAATATTTGGAATCCAGGTGTTGACTCCAGAGTCCCTTTCTCCTCTGCCTGTAACTGGGAAGGGGGTCCTCTCACCAAGTGGGATCATGGAGCCTCTGATGACGGTAGCCTGGGGTAGTAGGTGAATATCCCCCAGGACCTGGCACACATTCAGCAGCAAGGTCAGAATACTTTTCTTCTGAGAATTGTGGGTGGCATCTCCTCAGGGACTCCAGCTGAGACCGTGGTTCCAGTCAGGTGGATGAATGAGCCCCTGCCTCCAGAGATGGAGGAGAAGTTGGAGCAGCCAAATGCTGCCCTTCACCATGGACAACAGGGACCAAAGGAGAGTCCATCTGATGAGCAAGTGGTGATACATGGGCTGGGCTGTCATCAGCATTAAATCCCTGGGGCACAGACCCTAGACTCCTCTGCAGGGCTCCTAGTTGTCACGGTGTAAGCCGAGGGCTCCACTCGGTATTTAACAGCATGGCATTGTAATCACAAACACAGACTCTTTAGGAGGTCTTGGTGCCCTAGATGGGGATCCCAACAGTCTGTAGCAAACAAGGCAACCCACAGTCCTCAAAAGGGTAAGGGCATGTGGGCAGGCGCCCCAGCACTGGCACAAGCTCTTCTTGGGGTGTCCCAAGTAGGGAGATGATGCAAGTCCACCCCTTTCCAAATGCTTTTTGTTTTCTCAATACAAGTCTCTCCAGAACAGTGCTCTTCTTGGCCCCCTGATGTAAGCAAGACAGGGAGGCAAAGGGGGGCCCATCACAGGAGCCCGTATACATGACCCCCTCTGGCCAAGACACCTGGACAGCAGACTCGGCTCTGATTGGGCAGCTCAGTAGCAGCGGGTGGGTCCAGAGGAAGAGGCGGCATCAGCGATTGGCCAGTTGGGCAGGGTTATATTTTACGGGCGGATTACCGTACATGAGGTACTTGGACAAAGTTTTACGGGGAAGAAGGACCTTGTAATAAATAATATTCTGCACATCAAATCACTTTCACCGGCCCCCGCCCCCGCAACACACACCAGAGAAAGGCTACACACACAACAGTCCCTCCCACCATGTTACCCCACTCCCAAACCCAGCTAATTCTTTACCTATTACTTTAAGAGCCAAGAAGACTTCGCTGGCTCTGATGGGGGGAGCCCCCTGAATTGGGTGCAGGACACAGGTAATATATTTGCCAAAAAAGGAGGTAGAGGGGTCACAGATATGAAGAAGGGGTCTTCTGGATCACCCCAAGTGCTGGCTTCTAAACAGCTACAACTCTGTACTGACACCACTGGGGGGCAGATGAGGAACAAAAAATTCTTCAGCATGGCTGGTCTGGTGAGAACCACTCAAAGTCCACTAGGTGGCGCTGAGCTTCCATCAGCCTTCTAAAAAGGAGGGAAAGCTAAAGAAATTACCAAGTGGGGAAGCTGGAGAAGACAGCAGGAAAAGCTAAGCCTGGGTCTTCAATAAAGGGCTATCAACGGGCTTTCCAGTTAGTTATAAACTTCTAGGAGTCTGGACTGCACTATTTCCCCAACAGGGAAAGGAGAACGAATGAGCCCTGTCCCCATCACAAGGGGGTCTCCCTTGCTAAACCAGCGAATTCTCCCTTGGCCCTATCCTGATCCAAGTCCCTGCCTCATCCCTTCTTTAAGTTATCGCACTGTGTAAAGAGGGATCAACAGAGCAGTCTACTCTTTCCCCTAGGTCCACTCCTGCCCACCCACCCCAATAGGTGGCTTGCATATTTACCTCTTTCTTCTCCTCATCTTCAGCAGTGCCCTCCGGGCGGTCGTCATTGCTGACTTGGTCTGCAATAGGCAAGGGAGGCTCTGGAACCTCATTTTCAGGTCTGTTTTCACTTGTGTCCATGGTCACTTCCTCCTTCTCCTCACTGACAGGATAGGGAGAGGATGGGAGGGAAGGGTATAAAAGAACCAAGGGGAAGAAAGAGCCAGATGTTAGCTTTTGGCCAGGAAATCCCCATGCTTCATCACTTGAGTGGGAATGGAGGGGCTGCTTTCCAGATCTGACTAGAGACCTTACCCCCATGGGAAGTGTTTTCCTTGGGGAAAGAGCATAGATCACAGTAACCATATCCACCCACTGCCCAAATGGGATAAAGCTGTTATGTGTGAGGTTAGGAATCCAACTGTTCTTAGGTACTAATTCACCAGATTACTCATATGAAAAGGGGAAACACCCTCCCCTCTGAGAACAGTCCCTCAAAATTGACTGTGATTTGCCCATAACCCATGGCCTCCCTATCCCCTGGCTGGAGGCACCTTTATCTAGCAAAATTGCACAAGAAACTAAGGGAAGCCTGATTCCTTAAAAAGATGAGAAAGAATAGCCATGGCTGTGGCAAATGATCCCACCCTTGAGTTTAATCAACTGCTTAATAAATAAAAGGCTGCTGACTGCTGACCCACAGGATCTGGAGACACCAGGAACCGAAAAAATGGTGGTGGGGGGTGTTGCAGGGAGAAAGTAGGGCTAGTGAGGGTTCAAGCTTCAACAAGGACCATCTCTTATCCAAAAGGAAAAACTAAAACTGCTGGAGAGTATGAAACCTTGGAGAAGAACTAGGCCACTTTTACCTGCTCAGAGGTGTAGGAACTGTTCTTACATTCGGCTTTCACCCAGCTTCTCCCACTCCCTCATTCCAACTTCCAAGAGATAAAGAGAGCAGGCCTCCCAGTCAGGACACACCCTACCCCACACCATGCAGCTCTCCCCACAAACACAACCCACTCCCCCACTCTTAATCACAAAATTAGCCCCCATTTTAGGCAAAGAATCCCAGAGACTCACTTGAGGTAAACTATCTTCCTATCTTTGTTTTCTGTCTTCATCCCTAACTTCTATCTCTAGTCTCACTTCCTCTCCCACCCAAATACTGGGCAAAAAAATCAAATCAGGATTATCAGGGGCCTAAGTCTCAGGAGAGGGGAAACCAAGCCTCCCCAGGCCAATAACCACAACCAGAAAATTCAGCATTCCCAACAGGCTGACTGACACTCAGAGGTCAGAACAGTCTCCCTAGAGCAGTCAGGGAGGGATGCACCGGTTGGGGGGAGGGGAAATCGGAACTGTGCCCCAGCTAACAGGCCCCCACAGAAACACGCGACTGAACTGCTTAAATGTAGAGAAAAAGCTTATCAAAAAAACAAAAAACAAAAAAACCTACTTCCCACATAGAGAGAGCAAGTGGGGCCAATTAAATATCGGGCAGGAAGGACAAAGGGGGAAAGCGGAATGACTGAAAACAAACCAAAACGAAAGACGGAATAAAAGCCACAGGGAAGAGAAGGAAGATGAGGTGAGGTAGAGCGGTGGGGAAAAGAGGTACACGGAAATGTGAAGCTCTCACCCTTCTTTGCTTTCTGATAACATGATTTTTTTTTCTCCCCCTGGAAGTGCTGTTTATCCCTTTCTGGAATGGAAGAAATAACAAAAACCAAACAAAAAAAATCCTAAAAAAAATTTTAAAACACCACCTTTCTGGTCCCAAGATCCCAACACCTCCTCCCCAGCCACCCGATCCAGAGAGAGAAAATCAAGATGCAGCAACCGGGGATACAAAAAATGGTAAATGGAAGGGGAGGTGGTGGTGGTGCGGAAGCTAAAATAGATCTGGCTTTTAAGAGATAAGCGTTAAGTCCTCACGGCAAACCCCGAGTTCGGCTCGACTGGTCTCTCCGGAGAAGGAGGAGGAAGAGGGCCAGGCTGCTGGTAGTGGCTGGCTCTATTGTACTGGCGGAGCGGCAGCGATCAGCCGGAGACATGCAGGGGAGCCATCTTGCCACTTACCCAGCAGCCCGTGTGTGCGGATGGGGGAGGGCCCTGCTGCAGCAGGGGAGGGGAGAGAGGCGGGAGGGAGCTCAGTGAGAGCGCGTCTCAGCCTCCGGCAGGCCACACGGAGAACTGCCGGCTCCAGAGGCCGGCCGTCTTTTCTCAGGTTACAACAGCTACTGAGGCCTAACCCCACAGGGCGAGGGTGCTCTCTCCTGGTCTTCCCAGGGGGCGGGGAGGGGGCTGGGCGGAGAGGACACACAAAGTTACAGCTGCTTGATTGGAAGATTCCAGAGAATAGAAGGAAGGAAAACAGCAGAGTTGGAGTGAAAAATGATTAAAGGCAAAGACAAAGTTGAATGATTAAAGAAAGAAAATAAAGCCTCCGCTCCTGCAGGATGGAGAGGAACGAGCAATTTATTTTTATTTTTATGTTCCCCCCCCTACCCAGGAAGTTAGGTATGGAACACTGAAACTACAGCAGCCAGTCAGATGGTCAAGGTGGAGAGGTGGGATGGGAACTGTCACTATCCAATCACTACAGTAACTGGCTGCTCATCCCTCGCTATGACTTCAATCTGTCCTTTTCCCAGGGATGGTGGAGGCAGGTGGATAAGCAGGGAGAGTTTTTTTGAATTACCAGTAAAGGGGGTGGTAGGGTATCTCTGAATAGATGACAGACAACTTTGTTTCATAGAGTCTTTAATAAGGTCAACCCTGCCCCAGGGTCCACTGGAGCCAGAAAGGAAAATAATAAACAGGGCAAGAGGACCTTGGGTAGCTGAAGCTCGAAGGCCACTTCTTGGAGCAAGGGCTCCAAGGTGAGGGCTCTGAAGAAGCCAAGACACTGAAGTGAGTGTTATGGGGGTGGGGGTGGGGAGGAGAGGAAGATAGCTGGGCAGAAAGCGACTGGGAACTAAGTGGAAAACGTAGTCATGGGCATCTTCACCACACCAAATGGTAAGTGGGAAACAGACTCTAACAACTCAAAAAAGCACTCAGTAGATACTCAAAATGCTTATTTGTTGCAAAGGTGCTCCTTTTGTATCCCCGCTAAGACAAGCTTTTGAGAACGCAAAAGCTCGGTATCTCGGGGCCGGCCCGGTGGCGCACTGGATAGTGCGCCGCTTGGGAAGCGCGACCGCCGGTCCCCGGTCCAGTACGGGGGCAACACTGAGGGTTGCGATCCGTTGCCGGACACGGAAAAAGACAAAAAAAAGCTCGGTATCTCATTTGTAACACCAGAGCTCTTAGCCAAGAGTGAAATTTTCTTCCTGCTGCTTATAACCTTTCTCTTTTTTTGTTTGGCTGTGGGCCAGTCCAGGGACCTGAACCCTTGACCTTAATGGTGTTCTAACACTGCACTTAACCAACTGAGCTAACTGGCCAGCTCCTGCTACTTAAAATCTTCAACTTACAGGCTAACTGCATGCTACGGTGGTCATCTTTATACATTACTTTTTTTTTTTTTTTTTTGGTGGCTGGCCGGTACAGGGATCAAACCCTGGATGCTGGTTATACATTACTTTAAAAATTCCCTTTCACATAGTGGTCCCTGTCTGATCAGAATAAGAGTGAAGACTCTGGAGTCAGACTGGCAAGGGCCCAATTCTGGCCCCAGCCCCACCCTCTTACAAGCTGTGTTATACTAGGCAAGTTCTCGATCCTCTCTGTTTCCTAATCTGTAAAGTGGGGACAGTAACAATACCTATCTCATGGAAAAGTACAATAAGTGTTAGCTCCCAAGAGTCTCACTTGGATGACACCCCAAGGTACATACAAAACATATGCACACTTAACAGGCCATTATCTCACTTGACGCTACCTCTGGAACTTTTTTGAGTTCCCTCAGAGTAGACTGCTCTTTCTCTGATGCAAAGCCATTCAGTGATTGGCATAACAGGTTCTCAGCAATGCCCCATCACTCTGCAATAATAACAGCTACTTTACTTGCCTCCCACCTCCACCCTGCTGAGTTCCTCAAGCGTAGGGACTGCATCCTTTGACCTCTACTCCAGGGCCTAACACAAAGAAATGTTCCATAAACATTTCCAAACTAGGGTGTCATTGTGGGTACCAAGTGGATACTTACTAAATGCTTACTAACCTAAAAATTTTCTTCTTGAAAATTTTTTTTGGATAGAATTCCCATAGAGAATATTACCTCACAGAAAATGTTACCTTCAAACACTGTCAAATAAATGTTCCCTGTCCACCCACTGTCCTAAAATATTTTCAGCTGCTAACACGCCTCTATAGAAGTAGCTTATTTGGAGGTAGAATTTTCTGTTATTGGAAATTCTATCTTCGTTTTTAATAATAAGAATTTTACCAAGTTCTCCTGGGCTTTCCTGACACAAGTTTCTGCTTCCTAGTTCTCTATAATCAGTTCTGTTGGATCCAAGAATTCCCAAGACTTTATTTTCAGATAGTGAGGAATCCTTGAAATTGTCCCCAAAGTGGACTCTATCTACTTGCAGGACCAGTTCTAAAGTCTTGTTAGTTATGTGTCAGAGCCCCACACAGCTTTTCTATCAAATCCCTTTTAGACAAAAGGGAATCTCTCTTCACCCTTAAATTCTTGCACAAATGTTCCTGAAATCTTTGCAAAATCCATGAAATTGCACGGGGAGTAGGGGGTGGGGATATCTATCCATAATTAAACAGCACACAAAGCATCTGTAGCACAGAAAAAAAGGCTAGAACTACTTGGAGGCTAATAACATCACATTGCAATTCACATGTGAGTATGAATGAGATTCTTTCATGGAAAAGGAAAATTCCTACAGGCGTATATGTTTGAATTTTAGTTATTACAAAAAATTCATGAGGAGCTGAGGAACTGATGTGAAAATTTAATAAGAAATAGTGGGACTCAATACCCTCAGGAGCATACTAGTTCCAAGAGAACCGAGAAGAGTATGATTTGGGGGGGTTGGGGGGTATGTCCTTAGATACCAATTTCTCAGTGAGCCAACTCTACTGATGACAATAAATTCTGCTTTTTAAAATTATGCATCATTTGGGATATTGGCATTGTAGGTCCCCTGGGAAATATCAATTACACTGTCATATTGGTTTAAAGAACCATTTCCTTTCTCCTGCATAGG
This sequence comes from Galeopterus variegatus, assembly GCF_000696425.1. NCBI lineage: Eukaryota > Metazoa > Chordata > Mammalia > Dermoptera > Cynocephalidae > Galeopterus > Galeopterus variegatus. Next base: position 265,366 of record NW_007726364.1, read on the forward strand.
CAAAAGAACAAATATGCGTGGTACCAACAGCCTAAAGCTGCTATTGCTTGTTAGATCTGTTTACACAGGGAGACTGTATTTAGAAAAATTAAGGTTTGAATTTACTACAGTTGAATGATACAGCTGCACACATAAACAACTCCCCCCATTCTTTTTTCTCCCTCTACTTTTTTTAAATATAAAAGGAGAGTACCATTAGTTTCTCCTGTATGAGAACATTTGTGTTATATCCATAGCAGGCAGAAGATAGGATTTTGAGAAAGGGCTCAAATGAAATAGGACTGAGGGCCCACAAATTCCTGCTCCATACAATGAAAAAGACACCTTACCTCATAAATTTAGAATTCCTCAGGCAACAATCAGAATCAAAATGGATTTAGCCAAGCACAACAAAAAAGTTAGACAATCTCTTCCAAGTGGTGAGAGGTCCTTGAGGTAAGGTCTAATCTTTTCCTTTCTTTCTTTTTTTAACACTTTACTGCTCTGTTTTTTAAAGTCATGTGACTTCTTGTTGAGACAGACAGGAAAACCAAGGTTAGGCCACAAATGGTCTTTGCCATTTATCACTGTTGATCCCACTTTTATAATTGGCCGGGGCTCTAGAGGTCTGCCAGGGTCAACACTAGAACTCTAGAGGGTAGGAGACCAGGAAAAGTGCTGTAGATCAGTTGTAGTAGGCCTCCAGAAATGTAGGCAGACTTCTCAAAGATTCATTTACCCAGTCCTATGCCAGAATTGCCTATGGGTTTAGGTCTTCGGGCATATCTTTTTGTTAGGCTGTGGAAGAGACCATCTGGCAGGGAGGTAGAAGGAAAGCATGTAAGAGGGATATGTGTGAGCTATTCCTGAGTGCAGTCTGGACTTCTAATCTATAGAATGTTCGACTGAAGCTTGCCTAGGCAACAATGGACAATCTCAGTATTTGCCCAAAGTGCCACTTGCCTATCATCTTGTCAGAATCAATGTGACTAGATTATCTCAGTCATAAAATAAAGATCAAAGCCACCTTTACCTGGGGAGAAAATTCCGTATATGAATCCAAGCTTCGTTTGCCCTGGACTTGCATGGGAAACTCCAGAAATAAGGTGCTTCAAAACAACATAAAATGTCTTTTGGTTGCTAGGATCTCAGAAGACCCAAAGAATTTTAAGGCTAGCAAGGATCTTTTAAAAAAATTGCTTGCTTCTCAAGGTACATCGGAGGCAGTTCCTCAGACCCAATTAGTAGCAGGTTGTCAATACCCACTTCCAAACTACCGTTATACAAAGGGCATGATGTCCTCCGTGGAATGGGGGTAGAGGAGGGCAGATATTGTCTGGTTGAGGGATATGGAAGGGAAGATGTCACCCCATTTCCTCATCGATGGTGTAGCTGGGGAATCCTGAACACCTTCCAGAATCCGCTGAGTTTTCACTTTATGATCCTAGAAGAAAAACCCCTTTCCAAAGGATAACGTACCCATTCCAATAGGGAAAAACAAAAACTTCAAAGGAAGTAGAGTGTACTTTTGGCTTCCAAACCAAAAATGTAATGGCCACAAGATGGCAGCAGAGGCAAGAACATTAGAATGGACAGTAGCAAGAATATATCCCAAGGCAAAAGCTATATAGTAAGGAGTATAAAACTATCATTAAAGTCACAAGGAAATGAGATAATAAATCATGTCACCTACCCACCACCCTCCAAAAATCAGAGTTAAAACAGTTGGAAACTCTCAGAAGAGTGTAAATTATTAGATTATTACATACTGGGAAAAATCATACTGGTACTATTAGTGTTAAAATGACACAGGCTGGCTGGTTAGTTCAGTTGGTTAGATCACAGCCTTGTATCACCAAGGTCAAGGGTTCTGATTTCCATACCAGCCAGCCGCCAAAAATAAATAAAGCCACTGTCTACACAAGACATTCTCCAAAGCAGTTCAGGCTTCCTGATGTCTAAAAACTAAAAAATCTTATTCCCATAATGCTTCATTTTTTCATTTCCCAGTAGACTTTGAAGCCAGAAATTTTGGTTCAATGGCTTCTTAATTTATAATACCTACCTAGATCAGAATAATGAATGACATACCTATTCAATTAGAGATTTAACCTGATATAAAAGTATTTCTCTAGAGCTGGCCTGTGGCTCACTTGGAGAGTGTGGGGCTGATTACACCAAGGCCAAGGGTTTAGATCCCTATGTAGGGATGGCCGGTTAGCTCACTTGGGAGAGCGTGGTAGTGATAACATCAGGTCAAGGGTTAAGATCCCCTTACTGGTCATCTTTAAAAAAAAAAAAAAAAAGTATTTCTCTAAGACTTAATATAAAGATTCAAAATCTCACATTAATTGTGTAAATAGTAAGATCAATCAAAGGGTCTTAGTGGCCCAAGAATAAACTTCTGACTTGATAGGGACTTCATATTTTGTTGTACTGTATGCCGTAAGAGCTAATTAGGATAGACTATGCTTAATAAAATGACAGGTAGCAATCAAGGAAAATGCACAAGCTAAAAATAGCACCCTGCTGTGCCTCTCTTTATAGACCCCTCAATATCCTTTACTAACACTGTGTTTCTAGGCTCAGATGTAGTTGGTAAATATAAGTTAAAGACTGAGTTAAGATGCCTTGAGTCAATTCTCTTACACTGTCTTGAGTGTGGAAGAAGCCTCTGTTGTCTGCTCTTTAAAGGAGTTGACTATCTTGGCTGGATCATCCCAGATGTGTTTTCCTTATGCACTGACCACCACTTTTCAAACTACCTTAAAAGTTCTGGTGGCAGCTCCCAACACAGTAACTGAAGTTTAGCGTTTGTCCAGATAAAGCTCTGCCTTCATGTTTTAAAAGGAAACTAGGACTGCTTAGTCAAAGAACCCTAGGGAACAAATAACTATCCCACGCTTGTAGTTCCTTGTTATACCCCAGTAAAGATATATCACTTACACAGTATGATGAATCCCTTCTGATTCTGGTAGATGAGAGGTCTGTGTCTCTGAGGTTTGGGGCTGTGTGGCAGCTGGTGGCTCTGCCTCTTCAGCTTCACACTTCTTTGGGCTCCCCTGTCAGGAGACAGCAAAAACAAACGTAACAAAGTACTTAAATCTGCTTGGTTCTTTTTCTTCCATCTGGAGCCGGAAAAGGGAATGGCAGGGCATACACAGTACTAGCTCCACACAGCCCCTATATTTCATTTTAGAACACGGACTAGAACATGGCTTAAAGCATGTACTTCAAGAATGTCTATGCCAGCAATCACTTCATTAGAAATCTCTTTTTGAGAGAACTGAGAAAAGGTTTTCTTTGGGGCAGATAAAAGGTGGAGTTCTTTTTTTTTTTTTTTTTTTTTTTTTTTTTTTTTTTTTCC